>NC_056747.1:383417913-383462913 GCF_019279795.1 Protopterus annectens | reverse complement strand
ATCTGAGTAGTTAAGACTTTTGTCATCAACCGTCCTTCCCTCCTTACCCCTGGCCTTGTTATTGGGTTCATTCATCTGAAATGTCTAAGGGGTGGTGAATTTGTGGCCCTCTTGTGTTTGCTGGTGGGTCAGATTTTTGCTGATCGGGCTCATTTGTTGGGTGGCAAACTCGATCTGAGGGAAGGAAGGAGGTGCAGTGGTATTATGGGTAAGGGGAGGAGCTTGGAGCTCTGATCTGATGCTGGTGAAACTGCCATCTCGGATCCGAAACCCACAGGTTGATGACGAATGAAGTCTTAACTACTCAGATGGAACGTTATGGTAAGTACACAACTTCTTTTTTCTAACGATGGCTTTTAGCCACCAGGACCACTTCACCTTATTTACTTGGGCCTCTGACTGGTTAGGGCAAGAAAAAATGATGTAATGACATTGGCTGCCTTCTTTATAGCACTGACAACCTGAAGTCAGCCAGCAAGCGGTAGCAGCCAACGGAAAAACATTGACTCTGGTATTCGGGCCGGCCGAGGGCTACCACAGCACGGATAACCCACAGGTGATGACTGCAACAGTGAATACACTTGAACATCTACATTTATGGTAAGTGTACACAACTGTACTTTCCCTCCTTTTCTGCACTTAGCTAAGGGCAGTCATCACAAGTTGCCTTACAGGGTGGAACTACTTACACAAGAAGAGGGGTCTGTCATCCATCCTCTTATCCACTGTTCAACGGACACTGTGGATGATAGGGTTTTGTCCCTTTTAGGCAACTTTTTTTTCCTGAGGATGTGCTCCTGATTCTGCAGGAGCTAGGAAACCCACTACCAGGAAATCATGTGTGTTAAAAGTGGAAGAGATTTTCTATTTGTCTTGCTCGTAACCTGCATCCACTTTCTGTGGAAGATCTTTGGTTCTTTCTTATTTGTGCGAATTGCTCCATGCTGGGTTGACACATTCAGTTAAAACCCACCTTTCAGCTATTTCTGCTTATCTGCTATTGACTCTTTCTTTGGCTTCTAAATTTGAGGTCAAACAGTTCCTTAAAGACGTCCTTTGTATTAGGCCTCCCAGAAAGCCTATTTCTCCTTCCTGTAACCTTAATTTTGTTCTTGAAAGATTGACTGTGGCTCCTTTTGAGTCTGTAGCATCAACTTCCTTACTGCACTGTATTTGGAAGACTGTTCATCTTTTGGCTCTTACTTCAGCTAGAAGGGTGTCTGAGTTTCAGGCCTTTATGGCTGTCCTTCCTTTTTTAGTTTTTCATAGGGTCATGCTGTCTCTTTGTACTAATCCTCCTTTTATGCCCAGTGTGGTTAATGAGTTGTCTGTTTGCCCACTTTTTTTTCCCCTTCTCTGCTGCTGGCAAGTACATTCTTCACACCTTGGATTTTCATAGACAGTTCAAATATTTGGGGATAAAACTAAACTCATTCATAAATCTGAGCAAATTTTTGTTTCTTTTCATCCAGTGTCTCCAGGATTGACTGTTTCTAAGCAAACAAGTTATTTTTGGATCTCTAAGACCATTTCTTTTTCTTACCCTTTTCATGGCTAAAGCCTTTCTACCTCTGTTAAGGCTCATTCTGTCAGGACTATGGCTTCCTCTGGTTTGTGTTTTGGTTTTTGCCCCCCCCCCCCTTTCCCCAAAGGATTGGATACCAAAGGCATCTACTTGGATTTGTGTGCATACTTTTATTAAACATTTATGAGCTAGATGTGCTTTCCAGCGCTAGAGCTGGATTTGCCAGGGCTATCCTGCATGCCTTAGGTCTCTGCTGTGACCTTTCTCCTCCCAAGTTTCTTCTGCAGCTTTTGTGCTCTCCCTAGAGTAAGGAATATTGCAACAGTGATATGGAAGGATGTAGTACAGTTGTGTAAAATCTTGCTATAACAGTAGATGTCCTTCCCTTCACTGTTGTGGTATTTGCTTCCTGCCCCCCCCCCCTTTTTTTAACACTTTTTTTCCAACTGGATACACATGTTCCTCCTTTACTTCTTGGACTGTTCCTCCAGTGGCTTTTTAGTTCTGAGGTAGGTACGTCCATACGTCACCTTTATGCCTTATGCTGTGAAGTGGGAGCATACATGTGACGTATGACATTCTAGTATTCCTGAGGCTTTGGTATACTGGCCAGGTGTCAGGCTACCCTTGGCTGGGGATCCCTAGAGTAAGGAACATTGCAACAGTGAAGGGAAGGACATCTACTATTATGATAGGATTTTACAGAGCTGTACTTTCCCTCTCTGATTCGGACCTGTCTCAGGAAGTCCGGTCAAGGCAGAGCCCTAGGAAACAGACATGTAAGAGGAGTCATTTAGATTCCTGTCCGGAATTTGTTTCTGAGGAGTCGTACTTGGACTAGGATGAGAAGACGTCCCCTTTGTTGACATTTTGGAATTGATAAAGCAGTGAGGGGATTGTTCTACTGATATGCCCTCCCTTGAGTCTTTACTCCTCAAGGCTTTTGGAGTTGGCTGTTCTACCTTCGGGTAATACCACCTACAGATACACTTGTAGACCTGTTATCTGAGTTGGCTTGGAAGGATTCTGACATGGCAAAACCAATTCTGGAGAAAATTCTAGTTTTGCCTAAAGATAGAACTTGAGGCAAGGGTGGTCTACCAGTTGATGCCATGGTTGTGATGGCAGACACTAAAAAAGAATTCTGAGGAAAGTTCATCTGTCCTTCCTCCTAACAGAGAATCTAGGGCAGTGGACACATTTGCAAAACTAACTTCAATGACTTTCACACTTGGAATGCTGATCTACCTGGCCTGCACGATGAATCTCCAGAGGGACCCGACAAACTCCCCAAGTACTTCTCAAGTAACCCACTATCAGACATCCAGAAAATAGTTCAGACCCAATGCTACCTTATAGTCCTTGTCAAATGTATGGATTTCTCTGCTTTCTAGTGCAGCTGATGATCTTCGTGTTTCACTGTTGCAGTCATCACACTTGAGTTATCTGTCTGCAGGTAACCCTCAGTCAGCCGGAATGCCAGAGTCTTAGTATTTCTGTGTCAGATGCTGTCGCTTCTTCCATGACGTCAGGTCGTTGGGTATTAAACACGCAGCCGATGCCATTACATCAGTCTTTCTTGCTGAGGAGGAGCCCAAAGCAGAAGCAGTTCGCAAGTGCCGGTCAGCCGCTACCTGAAATTTTCGCTTTCGAGTTTATAATCCTGAAGTCTTCTAAAGCTAAGTACCCCGTTGGGGATCCTTTTTTCTTGCTCTAACCAATGTCAGAAAAAGTTAACAGTTGCCTTGCCTGTGGAAAGCAAATACCTCTCAGACTTTCATTCTTACTGCATCACCTGATTAGGCCCAGACCACGAAGTTCATCGCTGTCGGTTTTGTGCCTTGTTCAGCGCTCAAACTATTCATCTTTGTCACTAAATTCTCTCTCGTTTTCCGTATTCCAAAATGGCCGATAAGCCATCCGACTACTGATCTTCCAAAAAAACTAAGGATAAAGACAGAGACAGACTGCATAGGTCCAAAACTGCTGTTGACGCTTCCATTAAGCTAGTCGCCAGTCTGCCAGTACTCAGTGAAGTGCCTTTGCAGCCCCCCCTGATGCTCGCTTCTATGGATTCGCAGGCCTCAACTGAGACCCATTTGGAGTCCGGTATGCTGCGAGATGCTTCTTCGACTATGGAACCTGCAGTTGTCTGCCTTGGATGGGTCCAGAGCCGATGTGCAGGCACTGGCTTCTAAGGGTGTATTCCGTCCTACAGATGTTCAAATCAAACCCACGACTTCTTTTTTAGCCAAAACTACCGAGTTTTTTAGGCCCAGAGTGCGCACTATACCTAGAAAACTGACGACCAAAGCACATGCTCAGGCTTCCATGCCACAAAAACAAATGCTTAGAATGGTTGAAGACCTTATTACCCTAATTAGGGGAAGCCAGTCTTTCCCTGCTAAGAGACTAACAATTGAGTTTCCTTCTGACTGTACAGACCTGGAGCCCGATGACTCTGACCCTTCTGATTATCAAGACATGCTTTTATCAGCCTATGAGAATTCAGGTGCAGAGGAATCCATTCCGTCTGCCTCCACTCCAGAGGATTTTTCTTTTGGTGAAACCTTACATACTTTGAGAGCATTTCCACTGTGAATCCCAAGACTACCCTTAGTCCAGAAAGAGACTCTGAGAATTTTTAGAGTTCCTCAGCACAGACCTCTAGCTATACCCCCTGTCCTGGATGTTGCAGATGATGTTTTTATGGAATCCAGTCTTACTCCAGATACATTACCCTTGGCCCCTAGGAAACCTGATGGGTACTACAGAGTACCAGATTCCCACAAATTTCTTTTCAAGAATCCTACTGCTGATCCAGAGACCATTTCCCAGGGACCTTAAGGTATTGAGGCTACTACAGCCAAAAATCCTACCCCTTCGGACAGGGATTCCAGAGCTTTAGACAGATGGGATAAGAAGGTATATACCTCTGCAACTCTTGCCATCAGGGCATTGAATTGCCAGTTTCACATGTTGAAGTACCAGCAGCATATTATGGCACTAATTAAACAAAAAATGGTATTTCCAGATTGTGCAGAAAATAAAGATTTAGAAGAGCTAATGCATTCTGCAAACCAAGTTAGTAAGCATACCTTATAATGTGGCTTTGATCCCTAGAAGCGTCTTGCAGGGCTGCAGTCACTGGTTCTGTACTGAGAAGGCATGCTTGGCTGAAGGAACAAACCTTGCCAGATCATATCCAATCCAAATTACTAGACGCTCCTTTAAATAAGGACTGTTGGGCACCGTATCAGAAGTTGTTCTTTAAAAGATGGAAGAAAAAGCTAAATCTATGCAAACTGTTAAAGAATTCTTACAAGTGCAACCACCTAGATTCAGTAGACATTGGCCTTCAAAAAATCTGGTCCTTTCCAGCCCTTCCCAGACAAGACCCAGGGGAAACAGGCCACCTAGACTACATTCTCAGGGTATGCAGAGATCTAAACAGTGGAGTGACCCCCACCTCAAAAACAGGGAGTGGTAAACTGCCCCCCTATGGCCCTGCCCGACTGCTTGTGCCCCTAGGTGGAAAACTTGCCCTTCGTGCAAAAAAATTGGATGTCCATTACTCAGGACCGATGGGTCCTCAACATTGTATCCTAGGGAGTACAAATTCTACTTCATTCACTGCCAACCCCAAGCGAGTTTCCAGACCTTCCTCCAAACCAGTGGGCACAGGCTCAAAAGCAAGTAATCCCTGCTCAATATCAGAGCTATTCAACCTGTTCCAGTAGAACAAAGGGGTCAGGGTTTCTACTCCAGACTTTTCCTGGTGCCCAGAAAAGAGGGTTCTTGGCGCCCAATCCTGGATCTTTCAATTCTCAACACCTTTCTGGTGGTCCCAAAATTCAAGATGCTTACCCTGAAACAACTTCTCCCTGTGCCAGCCAAGGATGCCTGGTTAGTCATTCTAGACTTAAGAAGCTTATCTGCACATCCCCATAAGGGAGTCAAGCAGGAAATATCTGTTTCAGGGCAGGCTCTATGCACTATCAGTTCTTTGCACTTCCCTTTGGCTTGTCTACTGCGCCCAGAGTATTGAAAAGTGCCTGGCTCCAGCCATTGCATACTGCAGGCAGAGAAGTATCCAAATTTTCCTATACTTGGACGACTGCCTGATTCAGGCAGACGGTCAGGACTTGCTACTTCAGTACCTGGCATTTGTAAAACGCCTCATTTCATTGGGGTACACCACCAACGAAAAGAAATCACAACTGGTACCCAGTCAAAAGATTGTATTCCTGGGAGCAAGCTTGGACACAACTTCTCAGATGACATTTCTCACTTAAGAAAAACAGGTCTGTCTGACAAACTACTTCAAACAAATGGCCAAGAGAACCCAGCTGTCTGCAAGAAAAATACTGCAAGCCATAGGGTTCATGGCCTTGTGTATTCTGCTAATTCCATATGCAAGACTGCATATGAGGAAACTTCAGTGGTACTTAAAAAGTCTTTGGTGCCAGCATCTTCAGGACCTGGAAACATACCTTGTCTAAGGGCAGAGTTCCTTTGGTGGGCAGAAGCATACAACCGCAAGGGACTGCATTTCACTCAACCTCTTGCTGCCCAAACCCTGACAACAGACGCATCCGACTATGCATGGGGGGGCTCACATGGCAGGCAAATGCATTCAGGGCCACTGGAGCCCAGGGCAGGATGTTCTTCGTGTTCACTGTTGCAGTCATTACATTTGGGTAATCCTGCTGGCAGGTTGCCCTCAGTCGGCCTGAATTCCAAAGTCTTGGGTCCTGCGTTGGCTGCTGTCAGGTCGTCAGGGGTATAAAAGAAGCAGCTGATGCCATTTTCTTCTGTCTTTCTTGCCGCGCTGTGCCCAAAGCAGAAGCAGTTCGCAAGTGCCGGTCGGCCGACTCCTGAGATTTTCGTGTTCGAGTTTCAGACCCGAAGTCTTCAATAAAGCCAAGTACCCTGTTGGGGAAACTTTTTTCTTGCTCCAGACCAATGTCAGAAAAAGTTAATTGTATTTCTTGTGGAAAGCAAATACCTCATAAGGACTTCCATTCTTAATGTATTCCTTGCCTAGGCCCTGATCACAACGTTTCTGGTTGTCGGTTTTGTGCTAGATTTAACCAACGTACTATTAAGCGTCGGTATGATTTTGCTTTAAACTATTTTGGACGCCGGTTTAATTAACCAGAAATGTTGTCAGATAGCCATCCGACTACCGGAGTTCACAAAAAACACAAAGAAAAGGAGAGAGAAACAACCAAGGTCCAAAACCGACTAAGTTTCTTCTAAGCCAGTCGCCGGTTCTCAGTGAGATGCCTTTGCAGCCCCTGACGCCCGCTACTTTAGAGTCGCAGGCTGCTACCGACTCCCACGTGGAATTGGCTGTGCCGCTGGAAACTCAAGGTATTGGATCCTCTGACACTATTCTCTCAAATGGGTCCGGAGCCGCTGAGCAGGCACCGGCTTCTGAGGGTGTATTCACATCTAAACATCTTTACATTAAACCGACTTCAGCTTCAAAGGCAAAGACTAAAGCACCTTCTAAAGCAAAGAAACAAACTCAAGAGCCATGTGGACAGGCCTCTATGCCCAAAAAAGATGCTCAAATGGCCAAAGACGTGATTACCTTGATCAGGGGTTCCCATCCCCCCTCCTGATAAGAGGCCTAGGCAAGAGGCTGACTATGAATCTTCAGATCAGGTTTCTATTTCTTTTGATTCCTCTTCTGATCAGGAATATTCCCCCCCCCCCCCCATGAGGATTCTGATGCTGAAGAATCTATACCTTCAGCTTCTCCACCAGAGACTATTCTTTTTGGGAAACCTTGCATACCATGAGGGAGCATTTCCACTGGGAGAGTCAAGATTTTTCAGAATCTAAAAAGAGGCTCAGGGATTTCCTTTTATTACCTCAATACAGGCCTCTAGCCATTCCACCTGTGTTAGACATTGTAGATGTGTTTTCGGAGTCTAGATTGACCCCCGACTCCTTACCTCCAGCTCCTATTAAGCCTGGCAGATATTGCAGGGTTCCTGACTCTCCTAAATTCCTTTTTAAAAACCCTGCTGCAGACCCAGAAACTGTTTCACAGGGTCCCAAAGGAGTTAAGGCTTCCGCTGCAAAAAACCCTACCCCCTCTGACAGGGATTCTAGGGCACTGGATAGATGAGGAAAAAAGGTTTACACATCTGCTACCTTGGCTATAAGGGCCTTAAACTGCCAGTTTCAAATGCTCAAGTATCAGCAACATGTCATGGCATTGCTTAAACAGAACATGTTAAACTCTGATTGTTCAGAAAACAAGGAAATGCAGGATTTATTGCATGCAGCTGAACAAGTTGGAAAGCATACTTTGCAATGTGGTTTTGATTCTTTGGAGGCCTCCAGCAGGGCCGCAGTTACGGGTTCTGTAATTAGGAGGCATGCTTAGTTAAAGGAACAAAATCTGCCTGATCATGTCAAAATTAAATTATTAGATGCACCTTTACAGCATGATACTTTGTTTGGTGTTAAGGCAGAAAAGGTGTTAAAGAAAATGGAGGACAAAGCTAAATCTATGCAAAATGTCAAAAGATTTTTTACAAGTACAGCCACCTAGGTTTAGTAGACACTGGCCTACAAAGAATTGGTCCTTTCCGGTGTCACACAGACCTCAAAGGGGCAGATCCAGACGTCCTATAGGCAGATCCCAGGCGCAAGGTTCATACACGTCAAAGCAATGGGGTGATTCTAAGTCCCAATGACTTCCCCCTGCCTGCACCAAGCACTTTATTTCCTGGCAGCACCCTTAGGGGGAAAATTAGCACTTTTTTTCTCAAAATTGGCACAACCCAGGACAAGTGGGTTCTAAATATAGTGTCACAAGGCTGCAAGTTCCATTTTCATACCCTGCCAAAGGCAAATGGCTGGCCAGATCTGCCAAAAAAATCAATGGGCAGAGGCGCAAAAACAAGTCTCATCCCTCATGGACATGGGGGCCATTCAACAAGTACCAGAGCAAGAGCAGGGACAAGGATTTTACTCGACTGTTCTTGGTACCCAGAAAAAAGGACAAGGCCTGGAGACCAATATTGGACCTATCTATTCTGAACACATTCCTGGATATACCAAAATTCAAAATGTTGACTTTGCAGCAGCTTCTGCCCATGCTGGGCAAGAATGCTTGGCTTGTGACTTTAGACCTAAAAGAGGCATTACCTGCATGTCCCAATCAGACAATTATGCAGAAGATACCTCAGATTCAAGGCTGGCTCAATGCATTACCAATTCTCTGCACTGCCCTTTGGCTTATCTACTGCGCCCAAGGTCTTTACAAAGTGCCTGGCACCAGTAATTGCATTCTGCAAACAAAGAGGAATACAAATATATCTTTACTTGGACGACTGTCTAATTCAAGCGGAGAACAAGGACCCTTCTTCTACAGCATCTGGCATTTGTGAAAAGACTTGTAACATGCCTAGGGTGCGCAGTCAATGAAAAGAAATCAAAACTAGTACCCTCTCAAGAGATAATATTCCTGGGTGCAACCTTAAATACAACTGCCCAAATGGCTTATCTCACGCCAGACAAACAAAGGCAACTGACTACCTATTTCAAAATGATGGCAACAAAGGCCCAGTTATCTGCAAGAAAAATTCTCCAGGCTTTGGGCTTCATGGCATCCTGAATCCTACTAATTCCATATGCAAGACTACATATGTGGAAACTTCAGTGGTACCTAAAAAGTGTTTGGACTCAACATTGCCACAGCCTGGAAACAATGATTACTCTCATTCCCTGCCTGCAACAGAAGTTTTGATGGTGGGCGAAGGCTTGTCACCAGAACAAGGAACAGCCATTCACACTACCCCCAGCCAGGCAGACACTTAACGGATGCATCAGATTATGCCTGTGGGCCCACATGGCAGGAAGATGCATTCAGGGCACATGATCCTCAAACCAAATGCATCTGCATATCAATCAAAAAGAGATGCTAGCTGTTCAAAATGCCCTACTTCATCCGGGACAACAACTGATAAAGACAGACAATACCACGGTCATGTGGTATATAAACAAGCAGGGGGGGCACACATTCTTACCCCCTTTGCAGACTAACCATGACTTTGTGGGACACAGCATTGACTTACCAAGTACATCTGCAGGCACAATTCCTGCCAGGAGAGGAAACACTCTGGCAGACGAACTAAGCAGAAACCTCATGGATCCCCACGAGTGGTAGCTGGATCCACAAGTCTTCAGCATGATAACAAGCAAATGGGGATGCCCGGACATAGATCTATTTGCCTCCCCTCACAACTACCAAATAAAAATATTCTGCACAAGGACTTATCACAGACAAGCATTGAAAGTGGACTCCTTATCTTTCAGCTGGAAAAACCTATCAGTATATGCCTTTCCTCCACTGCCTCTCCTCCCCAAGGTACTCCTAAAGATCAGACAGGAGAAGCCAAAGATGATACTGATTGCCCCAGACTGGCTACGCCAGTACTGGTATCCAATCCTAAGGAACTTGTCTCAGTGCCCAGCTTGGACCTTACCTCAAATACCTCATCTATTGTCCCAGCAAAACCATCAGATCCTGCACAGCCAACTCAGTACTTTAAACCTGGCAGCATGGCGGATAATGTAGTCATACAAAACACACCTCTCAGCAAAGCTGTGATGGATGTCATTTTGGAAGCCAGAAGGCCTAGTACTAGAAAATCTTATGCTGGGAAATGGAAGAGATTCTGTGCTTGGAACAGCTGTACCAAATATTCCTCAGATTTTGCAATACTTAACTGAGATGCTGGACAAAGGCCTATCTTTTTCATCAATTAAAATTCATGCCTCTGCTATTTCGGCTCATTACAATACAGAGCCCACCAATCTTTTCTCATCCTTTATTAAAGCAGTACCTCAGAATAGCCAAAAAGTTAAGGCCTCCAAGGAGATCACCAATACCTGCATGAGACCTCAACTATGTCTTGGAAAAACTCACCCTGCCTCCTTTTGAGCCAGCTGCTACTGCTGATATAAAGTTTTTATCTTTGAAAACAGCTCTGCTCCTAGCAATAACTTCTACAAGACGAGTTTGAGCTACAGGCACTCATGGCTGTGGAACCTTTTATCATTTTTTATCCAGACAGGGTCTCACTGAGGACAAACCCAGCATTTATGCCTAAGGTGGTGTCCAGTGTGGCTCTTAACCAAACTATTCATATGCCAAATTTTTATCCAAATCCACAGAACAAGGGGGAGAGAATTCTGCATTTCTTGGACGTAGACAGCTTAGATTCTACTTGGACAGAACCAAAGTTTTCAGGAAGACAGAGCAATTACTAGTGGCATATTCTGCAGGACCACAAGGAAAGGCTATCTCAAAGCAGACTATTTCAAAGTGGATGGGCCACTGCATTCGTTTCTGCTATTTACACCGTGGCAAGCCAGTGCCTAAGGGCATTAGACCACATTCCACCAGAGCTGCAGCCACTTCAGCAGCCTGTCTCAGGGAGGTACCAACCAAAGACATTTTAGAGGCTGCTACTTGGAGTTCAGTGCACACCTTTACAAAGCACTATCATCTGCCACACCTTTACAAAGCACTATCATCTGCCACTCTACTCTAAATCCAGGGCAGGCTTTGCCACTGCAGTTCTGCAGGGCCTCATAGCCACTACTAATGCTGTTTAGCTCCAGCCTCCCAACCATAGCTTTGGGAGTCTACCCAAATGTAATGACTGCAACAGTGAAATATGAAGAACATAGTACAGTTGTGTACACTTACCTTAAATGTAGATGTTAGTGTATTCACTGTTGCAGTCCAGGTTACCCACCCGCCCATCCCCCTTTGTTCTGCTGGAACTTTTCTTTCCTTCTCTGATTTATACAACCTATTGGTGTATTTGCTTGTAGATGAAGGTAAAGTTTATATTGGTGCATGTATTTTTATATATATATATATATATATATATATATATATATATATATATATATAATATATAAATTTTGGCTACCCTTTTTAGGGGGCATCTGACATCTGGGGCAAGAAAAACTGAAGAAAATGGCATTGGCTGCTGCTTTTTTACCCCTGACTACCTGACGTCAGGGAAGGGGGTGACAGCAGCCGACGCAGGACCCAAGACTTTGGAATTCAGGCCGACTGAGGGCAACCTGCCAGCAGGATTACCCAAATGTAATGACTGCAACAGTGAATACACTCGAACATCTACATTTATGGTAAGTGTACACAACTGTACTTTCTCCTGCGCATCAATCAGAAAGAGATGCTAGCTGTACAGAATGCTCTCATAGCTTTCAGATGCCTAATCCTTCCAGGACAACTGCTGATAAAAACAGATAAAAGCCACTGTTATGTGGTACATAAACAAGCAGGGGGGGACCCCATTCTTATCCACTCTGCAGGTTAGCCATGGCCTTGTGGAACACAGCCTTGAGCAGCCAAGTGCATCTACAAGCTCAGGTCTTGCCAGGCAAATAAAATTCACTGGCAGACTGTTTAAGCAGAAATCTCCTGGCCACACACAAGTGGAAAGTGGAGCCCAACACCTTCAACCTTATGATCCAGAGGTGGGGGACATCGGAGGTGGACCTCTTTGCCTCCCCCGAGAACCACCAGTTAAGCAAATATTGCACCAGGAACCCTGACAGCAGGGCCTGGAAGGTGGATGCCCTATCCTTTCAGTGGGAAAACCTCTCAATCTATGCCTTCCCCCTCTGCCCCTTCTCTCAAGATAAAACAGGGCAGGTCTAGGGCAATTCTTATTGCCCCAGACTGGCCACACTAGCACTGGTATCCACTCCTACGCAGCCTGACAACGATACCACCCTGGCACCTACACCAGACTCCTACCCTGCTGTCTCAGCAGGATGGGCAGATTTTGCATACACAGTTGCAAACCCTTAACCTTGCAGCCTAGCTTATCCCTTGAATACCCCACCAGCAACCCTCAGCAAACAGATGCTAGATGTCATTCTTGAAGTCAGAAGACCTAGTACTAGGAAATCCTATGCTGAAAAGTGGAAAAGATATTCTTGGAATCAGTGTAAAGGAAAGGACACAGCAGTGCCCTCCTTAACTCTAATCCTGGATTACCTAGCAGAGATAATCCACAGAGGCCTATCCTTCTCCATCAAGATTCATGTCTCTGCCATCTCAGCTCATTATAATTCTGAACCACCTCTATTTTTTCACCCTCTCATCAAACAGTTCCTGAAAGGGGCTAACAACTTAAGGCCCCATAGGAGAGCATCCACCCCTGCCTGGGACCTTAACTTTGTACTGGAAAAGCTCACGCTTCCCCCTTTTGAACCTGCTGCCTCAGCAGAGTTAAAATTCCTCTCTTGGAAAACAGCCTTGCTTTTAGCCATGACATCAGCTAGAAGAGTGTCTGAGTTACAGGCACTAATGGCTGTGGAACCCTTCGTTATTTTCCATGCTGACAGAGTTTCCCTCAGGACTAACCCTGGCTCTAAACCAATCCATCCATTTACCAACCTTCTTCCCTAACTCAGAATAAAGGGGAAAGGATCCTGCACTCCTTGGACGTGCACCCGTAGCTCAGGTTCTACCTTGACAGGGCTAAGTCTTTCAGAAAATCTGACCAGCTGCTAGTCATCTTTGTTACAGGGGCAGAGGGTAAGGCCATTTCAAAACAAACCATTTCCAAATGGATAGCACACTGCATCCATTTCTGCTACAAGCACCATGGAAAAACCTACCCCACAGGGGGTCAGAACACATTACACGAGGACTACTTCTATCTCTACAGCATTTCTCAGGGGATTCCCTACCAGGGACATTCTGGAAGCTGCAACCTGGAGTTCTGTACACACCTTCACCAAGTATTGCCACTTGCCTATCTTTTCCAAATCCAGGGCTGGATTTGCTACAGCTGTCTTACAAGGCCTACTAGCCAGCCCCAAAACTTCTTGACTGCCTCCACCCATCCTCAGCTTTGGGAATCAACCCAAGTGGGATGACTGCAACAGTGAAACACGAAGAACATAGTACAGTTGTGTACACTTGACCATAAATGTAGAGGTTAGAGTGTATTCACTGTTGCAGTCCTGGTTTCCCTCCCTCCAGCCCCCTGGCTTTATCTGTCTTTCTCCCTCTCCTCTCTATGGTCATTCCTAATGACATTGGTATTTACTTTTTACTGGTGGTGTTCCCCACCATATACTAGCTCCCTATTTGGGGGCTCCTGACATTTGGGCAAGAAAACTCATGTAATGGTGTCCGCTGCCTGTTTTATACCCCTGACGACCTGACATCATGGAAGAAACGACAGCATCCGACGCAGAAGTACTAAGAGACTGGTATTCGGGCTGACTGAGAGCTACCTGCAGGCAGCTAACCCAAGTGTGATGATTGCAACAGTGAATACACTCAAACATCTACATTTATTGTAAGTGTACACATCTGTACTTTATAGCTAGAGCAGCAGGTAACTGCATAGCCATCCACTGGCATGCCTGGATGCTATTTTGATTTTGTGGAAGAATTCAAGACACTTAATGGTCCCTTTGGCTCCTCGCCCTTTGGATCAAAGGGTAAGGAAACACTCACCAGTAGCAAGATGGATGACCGTTCCCTTTCTGCCATTGAAATCTCCTCCACCCCTCTAAGAACCTTCTCCAGAAATCAGGTGATAAGTTGATTTGGTTCAGAAAACTTCAAGGGTTCAACCATTATGCTCCTGCAAGACAGGTCCTTCTGAGGCAGAGGGTGAATCAGTTTCAGTAGGTGTCGCCCTGCAGCAGAGGTGGACCACAGAATTAAGGGTTTTGTCGTAACTTTTCCAAGGAATCCTTTCAGTATTCCTGAAAGCTTGCCTGATTGATGCAGTCTGGAGACAGGAGGGTGCTTATCGCTGCACCCTCAACCCTGGCAGGCCATCACATCACATACTTGGGTGCTGTGATTTTCAACAGAAGCTATAGAATACCTTTTGTTTCTCCTCCTTTAGAGAGGAGGATTCCCACAGTACCACCCCATCAGATGGAGTCCGCAGCACCAGAAGTCTTAAAGCTATTAGAAAGAGCCCTCCAACAGTTCCCTCCAAGGTAGAATTTGGAGTCTATTTCACATTCTTTTTAGTTCTGGAAAAGACAAGGGACCCAACGGCAGTTTTGGACCTCTGATTCCTCACTGCACCAAGCAGGCATCTTCTACTCCTGCAGTGGGACCACTTGCTCCAGGTTGTTCTACATTTTGGGCTCATAGTCACTCCAAAAGCAGATTGATACGCACACAAATAGTTCATTGGATGCCACTTGAACACAAGCAAACCAGATAGCTCTACCAGAAATCAGGATGGTTTCTCTAGGGCAGACAGCCTTGCAAGTTTTTCAGTACCCTTTGCCAACCACAAGACTTTTCCTTTGATTGCTGTGACTGATGGTTTCCACACTACTGTTATTTCCCCTAGTCAGGTACCACATGAAAGTTCTTCATTGTACCCATTCAGTACAGTGATTCCAGTTCCTCCATCCACCTCAAGCACGGATTCACATAATGACTGTTCAAGTCTATCATCACATGGTTGTCAAACTTCACAGCTCTTCTAGAAGATAAACTTCTCTAGATCCCCAGTGGCAATAGTAACCACTGATGCTTCCTTCCTGGGGTTGGGGGCATTTCAAAGGGAAAACTGTTCAAGCTTCATGGTCGAACACAGAGGTTGTTCTGTATATCGGTGTTGTGTAAATGAAGGCAGTCTTTCTAGCATTGCAAGCCTTCCAGGTCTTTCTCCAGTGGTGTAACCTCCTTCAGATTGACATGTCAGTAGTCCGATACAGCAATAATTCATGTTCTCTGTGCTGAGAGACCGTGAGTATGCGGCAGTGATGTATTCCCATCGTTTCTCATAGCAACACACATTCCCAGGACATCCAGTGTTAGTGGACAAACTGAGCAGATCTGTCTTGCTTCCTAATAGGTGGTCAAAAAATCAAACCGTGGTGAATCAGATCTTCAGTTAGTGGGGCCAACCATGCTGTAATCTTTTTGCTTCATACCTAAATTACAAGTGCATCAGGTACTTCGCCCTAATCCCTCCACGGGGATGGTCATCGAGGGGCACTTTATTCCACAGTTGGCTTCTGAATCTCCTATAAGCTTTCCCCGTTTTCCTCTGATATGCTTGTTCAGAAAGCAAAAAGGTGCAGTGCCAAAATCCTCATTGCCCCTTTCTGACCTCGGCAGGTGTGGTCTCTCTTCCTCTGGCCCTCACTACGATGTCCTCCCTGGACATAGCACAATGACCAGACCTTCTGACTCATCCATCTGGACTGCTTTATCTGAATCCGGAGACACTGAAGCAAACCTCAAGGTTCCTCCAATTTTAATGGTGGCCAGAGATACCAGACTTTTCACTCAAGTGATTCATATCTCGTTAGCCTCTGAAATCTTGTACCAGAAAAGTTACTTCAAGTGGAGGAGATTCTCTGTCTGGGCAACAGCTAAAGGGGTAGATGTCTTTTTTTAGCTCTGCTTCCTTCCATCCTAGATTTCTTGTCAGACCTTTTCCAAAAAAGGTTCCAGTTTTTCAACAAAAGTGCATCTAGCTGCTATTTCCAGTTTCCATGTCTATAAATCGTTCAGGATTTTTCTAAAGGGAACTTTCCCATAAAGGATACTGTTCCTCCTTGGAACACAAGTGTCATGCTTCAAACATTAACAAAACCTCCTCTTGAACCAGCAGCTTCAGCAGACTTGAAGTATCTTTCTTGGAAGGCCATCACTTCAGCTTAAATGATTTCTGAATTAAAAACCTTCTTGTAAACCTTCTTACTTGATTTTCCATAAGGATAAGGTTTTTTGAGAATGAGTCCTGTGTTCATTCCAAAAGTGGCATCCAAAATGAACATTAAACCATAAAATTTACCAGTGTGTTTTCCATGATTGTCTAACGGAGTATACTCTGCATCTGTTAAATGTCCACAAGCAGTTTAGATTTTATGTCCATAGCACTAAAAATTTCAGAAAATCTAAGCAGCTGTTTGTAGCCTTTTCTAAAGCCAAGCTAGGCCAGAATGTTTCTAAAGTCAAGCTGTCAGACTGCATAGTGTTTGCATATGAAGAATTTGGACTCTTTAGCTAAGAAACCAAGAACTCACTCAAGATCTTACGGCTGTTTTTACTGCATTTATGATCAGAGTTCCTGTATATTAAATGTGTACACACCATCAGCTTGGTCCACAGTTCACACAGTTATTAACTTATGAGCTGAATGTACAGTCAAGATCCCATACATCTTTTGGTTCCACCATTCTCATTAATATCCTTCCTTGATACCGCCCAGGTTTATGGTTGGTAGGGGATTTGTCCCAAAGGTTGAATTGGACAAAGACTAAATCTGATGTGAAAGTTGTGTCCTCACCAGAAGAACTATAGATTCATGTTGTCTTTTCATCTGGTTCAATTTCCATCTGTCCTTCCCCCTTCCAGTCTTTTTCTCCTTGGTGCTCCTCTCTGCAAATGGGCCCAACCAGGAATCTTGTCATTTCACAACCCCAGTTGGTGCTTTTCTCCTGGATATTTTACAGAATAGCATTAATTTGTATTATAGCAGGCCAACTGTCTTAGGTGTGTGGAGGAAGAGTGGGATTTGGGTAGAGGAGGAATCAGAGCCCTGGATCCAAAGCTTTTAAAGGTGCTGAAGTCTAATCTGGTCGATCAGATAACCCGAAGGCTGAACCAGATGAAGAAAAGACAGTACTGACCACACTATCATTGTAGTGCGTATATAGCTTTCATTTTGCATACTATAGAAAGATGATACAGATTGTTTTAAATGAAAAAGAGTATTATAGAGGACAGAACAAAATGTGCAGGGATATTACAGTATTTAAATACTAGAGAGGTTAGTCCACAGGCATGAAACGTGGAGGTCAGATAGTAAAGTTTGTAATATACAGAGTAGAGAAATACATAAACTTGCCCAGTATGTCTAAAACATTCATTTTTTAACTGTAAAGTTAGATGTTTTTTTTTCTTAAAATAAAAGTGGGAAGTTGCCTACAGCATTGATTTCATTAGGTAGACTTTTCCAGGCCACAGGGTCCGATTTTAAACAAAGAACAATTTTTTTTCTCAAAAGACTGTTGATGAGGGAGGTCTGTACAGTTTCAAAGAATGGCTTCTTTAGACATTTATTTATTTAGCTCTCTGATATTTGTTTACTGGGAAAGTCCGACTGGGCCAGAAAGTGCCCAATTTTAGAGGAAGCACAGGGAAAGGAGCTCCACAATCACGATCTTACAAAAAACATTTACAGATATTTTAAGTCACAAAGTATCATGTTACACTGCAAAACATGAGTGAAAAAAATGTAATGAGAAAAACATAGAACATACGTTTCATGGTAGAGTGCAATGAAAAACAATAACAATAGTTGGAGAAAATGTGAGGAAAAACTCAGTAGTCATATTTGTTACATAGATCAGTATGTCTTAAATGAGACCTGAAACAGTTCTAATAAGATGTTTAAGAGATATTGGAGATTACATGATACAGACAGTGAGGGTGAAATTGAATGCTGTCTTCGTATGAGAGGTGGTGTTCATGTTACGGTTATAGAAGGAGTTTATATGGAGTGCAAGGGTATGGTGTCTTCAGATAGCTTAGGTGAGCAGGGAGGAAAGCGAAAGAGGTAGAGGAAAGGAGAGGTCTGCAGAGATGAAGTAGGGTAAGGTAAGATAGTTGGGGGGAAAAAGAAAGGATTGGAGTAGGAGGCTGGAAAAGAGTTGTGAAGTATGATTTAGATTGAAGGGGATGAGTGAAGTGGGTCCCTATTAAGTCAGCGAACACTGCTTTAATCAAACCTACTTACCCGAAGTGGCAAAATCTCAAACACGAAACAGCAATTTTTTTTCCTTGGGGGAAAAAATCACTGGGCCGTTTTTGGGACTTTGCCATTTCCTCCACTATGGTACGATCTTGGAGTTGGTATATTTAAGGGGGGGGGGGGCACAGCCCCCAACTTTATTTTGTTTTTTGTTTAATGGAGCAGCAATTTTTTTTTTATTTTATTTTTTTTATTTTTTTTCCCTGGGGAAAAAGTTGCTGATCTTTTCGACATTTTGTTTCGGTGTTAGTGAGGTAGATTATATAGCATTCGCAATTTAGTGCATTCGCTTGTATAATATAGACCAGAGTGAAATATAGTGAATAAGTTCAGCTAGGACTGCCACAGACTTATAACGCTTGAATCACTTTTAAATTGTTAGCAAGGTGGGCAGAAATCTTTTTAGTAGTTCACAGGGACAGTGTCACCTTATAAACTGTAATGCAGAGTGAGTGAGGTTGTGCTCAACCAAGCACTATAGTTGCCATTGCTTTTCTGTTCGAGATAAGTGGATTTTGTGTTCCCTAAATAATCAGACTAAAATATTTTAAAGGTCTTCCTTTATCCAAAGATGTAGTTTGCAAAGTAGATGGCTCATGGTATACTATTTGTGCTATAAACCCCATGGAAAGAAGCGTGCAGAGCATAGGTCTTATTGTGTTAGTGGAGCAGCCACCACCATAGCCTGTGTGAAAAGGGGAAGTGTACAAGATACTGTGGAGATGGCCACATTGTCCCGTCTCTCTGCCTTTTCTAAAGTGTGTGGACTTCACCTAATTTTTAGCATTAGGAGGGGAGTTGCCTCTGCTATCCTGATTGGTTTTCTGCCCATCGCCAGCTGTGGTGCTTCTCCCTGAAGTAACGACTGCAGTGGTGAACCACACAATGAGCATATTACAGTTGTGTGCAGTCCATTTACCATATTAGTAGATGTTTATATGTGGAGAGTGCTGCAGTCAATTTCCCATCCACCACCCTCTTGTAATCTGCCTTTGCGTTGGTAAATACTCTTCCTGCCTTCATTTCATGTGATTTGCTGTTTTGGTACTGCTGCCTGTATATTTCTAAATACCATTGGAGGCTAACGATCTCTTGTGCAGCTTGTTAACCTCTAGCTTCCTGGGAGAGCAGAAGGTTCCACTGTCTGTGCATTTCCAGTCAAAGCAGTTGGAGGGTAAGAAAGAACCAGATATGGACACCAAATGTCAGCCTATATACCAGGAGTGTAGAGATATTGGTGAGGGTTACATAAAGTGGCCTTGGAGTGAGGGGCTTGATTGTAAAATTGTGGCTGGTCTAGACCTCCACATGTCAGAGTTCCATGAAGTAATGATGCTACATTAACCAGTCTAATATCTATTACTGTAGTATGTTGATGATGCAGGTCTGCCTTTTGTTAACTTTCAATATATTTGTGAAGATGATTGCATGTTTTAGTTATCAGTTAAATTAATATTTTGATGTCCTTCTATTCCTATGTTGCAGTATTCTTGGTGAGGGATTTCCTGCCTCAGGCAATCCCGTACGTCGGCTCCTATACAAAAGCTTCAGCTTGGCTGCTGTAGTTGCGTGGGATGTCACACATAGGACCATAAACCAGGGGCCTTAAATGTCTGCATTCACAGACCTCGGAACTTTCAGCCGCAGATGACCATCACATCGTGTGCTTCGCTCCTTCACTGCAAGACGTCTGAAAGCCAAGTACCCACGTTGGGGTTTTTCTTCTTTGACTTCTAGCTAAAGCTTGGTTTGCTGTAGTAACCTTTAGTCAATGTCTGCTAAAAAGGGTAAATGCCAGTGTGGACACCAGGTACCTCATCATAAGGATGCATACGACTGCTGAGTTTTTTGCCTAGGCAGAGAGCACGACCATACTGTTTGCTCTCTCTGCCAATCCTTCATTCCTAAGACCCTACACAGCCATCTGACTGCTCTCAATCTATACCTGGAATATCAGCAACTAAAAAATGTTGTGCTACAGATGGATCCCATTTTAGAAATTCCGACTGAACTTCTGCGGAAGAAGCCCAAGATTCCTAGGCCCACTTCCTCTGCCGCTCCACTTTTGGATCCCCTGCCAGCTGCCGATTAAGGAGTTGAGGGACGTCTGTCTGATATTCTACTTCAGCGACCTTCGAGAAAGCCGCTTCTCAGTTGACTATCAGCACGTCCAGTGAGCTTACTTAGACATTGGCTACCGCTGATGTGAGGGAAACTGACATAGCTGGGCCTCCTACCGGGATCCTTCCTCCTGACACTGCTACTCTTAGCCATGCACCCAAGTCCAGGCCTTCGCCCAAGACTACTCCATTAAAAAAGAAACCAGAAACCAAACATTTGGCCACACCCGTTGAAGGTCCTACCTGATTGGCAGTCCTTCACCTCATCCTTAATTCAGGCCTTCATGGCCCTTATGCCTACAGCCTCTTCTCCATCTACCCTTCCTCTCCTCCGCTCCAGGCCTGTCTCCTCTTTTCCACCACCCACTTCGCAAGACAGGGAAGAGCAAGAGGCTTATTATTCATCTTCAAATTAATCTATCTCTCATACCTCCCAGATAGCCTCTCCTCAAGAATATTACTCCCCTGATGAAGAATCCATTGAAGGGGACTCCCCTCCAGAGGATATCAACTTTAGAGAGACCATAACCAAAATGAAGGAATACTTCAAGTGGACACCTCACAAATGTCTAATACTCAGTTTGAATTGCTGCAAGTGGATTCTCCCTCCCCTTCTGCCATTCCTCCTGTCACCCCTGCTTATTTAGATGCCTTTTCCTCAGCATCTAAGACCCCAGACTCTCAGCCCTTTGCCCCCAAGAGGCCAGATCGCTTCTACAAAGTGCCTGATGACCAGAAATTTCTAGTCTAACCACCCCTAGCAGACCCTGCTGTGATTACAGTATCACCAGACAATTCAGACTGATTCCATCTGCCTCTCCCCTACCTACTGACAAAGACAGTAAAACTATGGATAGAATTGGAAAGAAGGTTTACACCTTTTCCACATTGGCCTTCAGAGCGATCAACCATCAAACCCATATGATCAGATATGCTCCGGACCTTGTCTCTCAAGCCTCTCCTCTACTGGCTATCACTCCAGACTGCCCCACTAAATCTGACATAGCATGTAAACTGTCTCTGGCTGCCCAAGTAGCCAGGCATTCCATTAGATGTAGTTATGATGTGCAGAGGCCTCTGCACGGTGTGCAGCCTCTGCATCTTTTCTTCTGAGTTATTCCTGGCTACGCCTACAACACTTGGAGGACTTCAAGTCTAAAATCTTAGATGCTCCTCTAGACCCTAACTTATTGTTTGGTAAACAGTCAGCAGACCTTTTCAAAAATCTACAAGAAAAGAGTAAGGAATTGCAAGACAGCAAGCATCATCTTATGTCTCCTATTCCTAAATATTACAAAAATTACCTTGCAAAAACTACCTTTCTCAGAAGAACCCCCTCTGCTGGGCCTTCCTCTTCCAGACACAGAATGGGGCCAGAAGACAAATGTCTTCCAGGATGGCTGTCTCACAGTCCCCCACTAGACAGCCCTTTCAAGACAGAGGAGGACTCAACAATCCGTGACTACCTTGCCCGCCTCTCCCACTGCCTCCCCTTTTGGAAAACCATCACTACAGACAAATGGGTATTGGCTATAGTTCAAAAAGGATGCTTCCTTTCTTGGAAAGAAAGGCCCCTCTCAAGGGGCGTATCCCCCCCCAAAAAAAATATCAGAGACACCTCTACCCTCAGATTTTGCAAGACCTTCTGAACCTGGGAACTGTAGAACCTGTCCCACCAGGGCAGGAAGGAAAAGGCTTCTGCTCAAGACTGTTTCTGGTCCCCAAAAAAGATGAACCATAGAGAGCCCATTCTAGACCTTTCCTTTCTAAACCTATTCTTACAGGTTTCCACCTTCAGAATGTTGTCCCTACAAACTTTACTCCCTCTTATACCAGCCCAGGCCTTCATGGCCGCACTCGACCTGAAAGAAGCCTTTCTGCACATCCCCATACAGTCTTCCCCACAGAAAATTCTTATGTTTTTCTGGACCCTCCTCTCACTTTCAATTTACAGCATTGCCCTTTGATTTGTCCACTGCTCCCAGAGTGTTCACAGAATGCCTGGCATTGGCCATAGCCTTTTGCAGAACACAAGGGATTCAGATTTGCCCTTACCTGGATGACATCCTTATTCTATCAGAATGCAACGAAACCCTGCAAATCAATTTACAGTTCACCATTCACCTGCTTCAAAGACTGGGTTCACCCTCAACTCCCCAAAATCTTCCTTGACCCTGGAACAGGGCAAAACATTTCTGGGTTGCAGGATTAGGACAGACATAATGAAAGCCTTTCTTCCCCAGGTCAAAGTCAATTCCTTGTCCTCCCACTGCAAAACCCTTATGCAGAACCAACAGATAACTGCAAGGCAATTCCTATGAATCTTGGGTCTAATATCAGCCGCCATTCCCATGCTACCACTAGCCAGAATGCACATGTGAAAGCTGCAGTGGTATCTAAAAAATGTATGGTCACAACACCAACACCCTTTAGAGTAAGAATTGCCCTCTTGCCCCTACCTACAATCAGAACTAAAATGGTGGATTCAGCAAATTCAACTGAACCCCAAACCAGTCCACGCATACAGATGCATCAGACCTAGGATGGGGAGCTCCAGTGTCAAACTGCAGGGAACAAGCAAGATGGCACCCTTCCATAAAGAACAAACATATCAATGTGAAGGAAATGACAGCAGTCCTGGCACTGAATGCCTTCCTCCCCCTTTTACAACCAGGTGTTGTCCTAATCCAAACAGACAACACCACAGTTATGTGGTACCTCAACAAGCAGGGAGGGACAAAAGCCTACCTCCTCTGCAGACTAACCTTAATAATCTGGGACCTACCCTCACAGCACAGCTTGTGCCTGCAGGCATCCTACATTCCCTTACAGGACAAGCAAGCAAGCAGACCTTCTCAGCAGGACATCCTCTCCAATTCGCGAATGACTGCTGGACAGGAATGTCTTTCTAGGCATTGTCCACTGGTGGGGCACACCAAGTAGATTTGTTTGCCTCCCCCCAGAACAGACAACTGCAGACCACCTGCTCCAAGACACACACTCCACTAGCATGGAGGATAGACACATTCAGCATTTCATGGAAGGGAAGGTTTCTGTATGCCTTTCCACTCTTCCCAGTAATTCAAAAAGTCATCCTGAAAATCAGGAGAGACAAACCAAAAATCCTGCTGGTGATCCCCTACTGGCCAAGGCAGCACTGGTTCCCCTTACTTCTCAATCTAGCCAAGGGCAGTCACCACAAGTTACCCCACAAGGTGGAACGTCTGATACAACAAAAGGGAACCGTCATTCAACCACACTTGCAGATGTTGTCACTGACACTCTGGATAATGAACTTTTAATTCCCTTCAGGCACCACTACTCGGAGGATGTGCTTTCAGCCCAGTGGGCGGCCAGGAAACCTACTATAAGGAAGTCATACTTAGTTAAATGGGAGAGATTATCCAAATGGTATCTGGGCAAGGGCAGGGATCGATGCATCGCAGATCCAATCCTAGTACTTGCCTGTGTGAGTCAACTAGTTAAGATGGGACTTTCATACTCAAGTGAAAGTCCACCTTTCAGCTATTTTTGCCTGCCTACCACTAAACCCTCCCCTACTAGCCAGGCTCGATGTTAAACTATTCTTAAAAAGTCTTGCACGTCAGACCACCAAGAAAACCCATCCCATTACACATCAGACCACCAAGAAAACCCATCCCACCACCCTGAGACCTGAACTTCATCCTGGAAAAACTCAGAGTCCCCATTTGAACCAGCTAGTACTGCTACTCAGCAAATGGAAAACAGTACTGCTAGTGGCTATAACTTCAGCCAGGCGGGTGTCAGAGCTGCAGGCCCTAATGGCCTGCCCTCCATACACTACATTCCACAAGGGCAGGGTTAACCCTACGGACCAACCCTTCCTTTATGCCTAAAGTGGTCAACGATCTGTCCTTAAACCAATCTGTTCATCTACCCACCTTTTTCCCCTCTCCCACCAATGAAAGTGAGAGAATACTCCACTCCCTGGATGGACACAAGACAGCTAAGGTTTTACCTAGACAAAACCAGTTCCATAAGAAAATCCAATCAGCTTTTTGTTTCCTTCCACTCCAGGGCCCTGGGCAAGGCAGTCTCCAAACAAACCATCTCATGTTGGATTAGGGAAGCTAATTGCCTGTGTTACTCACACTGTGGCAAAACCTCCCACAAGGAGTAAAGGCTCACTCTACCAGGCCAGTGGCAGCTTCCAAAGACTTCCTAAAGGGCCTGGACACTGCATCCATCCTGGAAGCAACCACATGGTCCACCATTCACACTTTCACCAAACTCTACAAGCTAGATGATGTCTCCAGGGCATGTGCCAGTTTTGCCAGAGCTGTTCTGCAGGGCTTTGTGGTATCAGCTAATTCTACCTCCTCCCTTCCATCCATCTAAGCTGTGGTACTCTCTCACACCAAGAATACTGCAACATAGGAATAGAAGGACATAAAATAGTTGTATAAAAATCTTACCATAACCATAGATATTCTTCTCTTCCATGTTGCTGTATTCCTTCCCACCCTCCTAACCCTCTCTCTCATTATTGACCTGTCTTAGGTCTCCTAGTGGTTATACGCTACCCTGTGACCAATTTTAACCACAAAATGGCTCTCTGATCCTATGGTTGACATTTCTTTGCTACTGTATTTCGACCTGTCCTGCTGGGATTTCAAGTTCTGAGGTTTGTGTGCGCAGACACCACATTTAAAGCTCCTAGTTTATGGTCTTGTGCGACATCCCACGCAACTACAGAAGCCAAGCTGAAGCTTTTGTATAGGAGCCGACGTACAGCTCGCCTGAGGTGGGAAATTCCTCACCAAGAATACTGCAATATGGAAGAGAGGGACATCTATGGTTATGGTAAGATTTTACACAACTATTCTTTGCTCACAGATACTAGATGTTTAAGATATCTTAGCATGTAAAGTACTTGTTTGTCTTTCGGATTGCTTTGGCGTGTGGCAGTTCTTGACCATCTCAAAAGTGCCATCATGATTAAGTTCTGCAGCATTAGTCCATCTATGGTATGCATTCCACTGTGATTATTATCTCTACTACTAATTTAAAATGCAAGGATGAACAATAAGCTTAAGGTACTTGCACTTTCAATCTAATTTAAAACTGTTGTGGTATGTAGATGTATTAAAGTGTTAGATGAGTTATTGTTTTGCAGCCTGACTGTTGGAAATCGCCATGTAGATAATGGGGACTTCAGGCTTAGTGTAACAAGACTGCCAGTAAATGGTACATTTATCTTGGCTTAAGATGAGGACATAATTATGTATTTGATGCTGATCCACTGTACTCCGCCAAGCTATTTCAGGGGTAAATCTTTGTCTTACTCCAGACTGATTAATAAAACCAGAGAGAGCTTTGCACTAAAATAAACACAAATACAGAATATTTTAACTATTTAGGGTATGGGGAAGAAGTGTTCAAACATTTTAACAACAGTCTCAAGCTTTGCTACTGCCTTACTTCTCAGTTAATTAATAGACTAGAAGTTTACACCAGGCTGTTGCAGGAACAAAATCTTAAATAGTTGTCATCATAATTGGCCTTCTTTTCCCTTTTTGACTTCAGGATATCACATTAATATTAGTCATTGTGACCAAATCACCTGACCCTGCCACAGGTGATGTTTGTATTTCTGTTTCAATCTGTTGCTTCAGAAGTTAAGGAAATTAAAGTGAGCATAACATTGGAACAGATATAAAGACAATCAAAGCAGTACACAAAATGGTCTAGCTGGGTTTCCAGGAAAGACTGTTGGGAAATGAAATTTGGCAGGGCAGAGACCATTGCATGAGCAGCCTCCTCTAGTGGTATCTGCCTGAACAGTCATCTTGAAAAATCCAGTGTTACCGTGAGTGCTTTTTCTCTCTCAATTTTTTTAAGCTAATTCTTTGGAGGATGCATGTAAATGTACAGGAAGAGAATATGTACAGACCAGGTCTGTAAAGGTAAATATTTGTAAGTACATGGCATATATTTGTTTTTATAGATGCAGTAATAGTGATTGTATAGTATTGACTATTTGGTGCTGTCTAGTTTTAATTATGCCTAAAAACATCGGAATGTGTTGCTTTGTTGTAATTGACAGAAACAGATTTACTTTACCTTCTGTCCTATAAGTTTAATTTTCTTTTTGGATTTTGTAGGTGGGTATGGGCCTCCTCCACCTGGAAGGGGAGCCCTACCACCGTCATTTACCTCTTACATAGTTTCAACACCATCTGGATTTGCAACCACTCAAGGATACCCCCAGGGATACCCTACAGCAACACAGTTTGGTAAGTTCATAGTTTTATTTCATGTGCAAAAAATTGCTAATCACATTACTTTGCAGAGCTCGTTTTGAATGGCAGTCAAGACTCGCAAACTGTTCTAATGTGAAAACAGTTGAATTTTTTTTAGGAAAGCGAAATGATATTCTGATTAGGTTTCACCTGGATTTTGCAGCAGCTTGTCCCAGTTTATC
Source organism: Protopterus annectens (assembly GCF_019279795.1). Lineage (NCBI taxonomy): Eukaryota > Metazoa > Chordata > Ceratodontiformes > Protopteridae > Protopterus > Protopterus annectens. The sequence continues at coordinate 383,435,976 of NC_056747.1, read as the reverse complement.
GAGCAGTCTTCTTTCTCTGGCTTGCATTGTGTCTGAGAAAGTTGAGTATAAACAAACATATATGTTTAATATGGTACCAAGCATTTTTCTACTTTTGTTCTCGCATGTTGATCCCATGTAGTTTTGACCTGGTTGCTGATTTTTGCCTTTTCTTTTCTGAAGGCTGTCTTGTAACACACACACATGCTGTTCTCTCTCTCTCCTTTGTGTGTGAAATAATGCAAACTATTATTATTATTATTTATACATGTATATATATAAAATAATCTGGAGCATCCTCTTTACCCTGTTTCTTTATCTCCTTTAAGTAGTAGTGTTTAAATGATGCTTACTGTAGCAGCAAGTTCTTCAAGGAGAGGTCAGTGTAAGTGTGTCATAACATTTGGTTATAAACAACTTGCGTATCCCTTTTTCTGGCTAGAGTTTCTCCAAGCAGTGGCAAAATTCCCAGCAATGAACAAGCACAAATCTTGTCCTTGCTTGGGGAATGAGTGAGACTGTATATCCTGTGGTGTGGCATGTTCTTTTAGGTAGAATTTCCCACAGGAAGATGCTTGCAATAGTTCCCTAGGTGTGCTCAGTTTACTAGTCTAAAGAAATATTTTAACCTATTTTCAGACGAAAGAATCTTATTGTAAAGTAGGAGTAGTCTGCTCAAGAATGATGAAGATGTTTGTGTATGCTAACAAAAAAAAAAAAAAGGAATTAGAGTGGAAGCTACCTTAACAATAGCCAATGAGATCTTAAACAGGTAGTAAAATAGTAGCTAGGATTGATGCCGTGCAATAATAGTATAGTAAAATCAATACGTTTCACCTGGCCTTGTGCCATAGACTACAGCCTAGGCATCTAAGTTTAAGTAACTTGAATTGCTGGAGAAGCCAGGTAGTTTCATTGGTTGTACTCCCAAACCAGCTTGTAGATGCTTGCTAGTGTCAGTGATGCAGGACAGATTTAGAGACTTGGAATTAGTTTATTAAGCCACTTTCACTAGTTACCACAGAGTGTGGGTGGACTCCTGCATGTGCAAAGGGAAACATATTGTAGGCCTTACTGAAAAACAAGTACTTATGTCATCCTCCATAGCAGGCTGTGGCTGTACGGGGGGGTGAAAGCTACCGGAATGATTGTCAAACCCCACAAAAGAATAAATGAACCAGTTAATTCCAGAGGGCTAAAGGGCAGGAAGAGGAGGATGTCCTTAGTGTTTCACTGTTGCAATCAGGACTGTTGGGATTTCCCGCTGTGAAAGTCCTCGGCCGACCCAACTACCAGAGAAACTTATTTTGCCTCCCAGGCTGATGGACGTCTTACCTGACATTAATACACTCTGGTATGAAGAAACTCAGGCTGCATCTTCATTTAAGTCTTTTCTTGCTGCCAGAGCCTGAAGCAGATTTCATGTGCGTCATTCGGTCTGCACCAGAATGATGTCAGAAAGGCGAGTTCCTCGTTGGAGAACTCCTTTCTTTCTTTGACTCATGTCAGATAAAATTACGGGGTGGTGTGAATGAGCCAGTTAATTGCAGAGGGCTAACTGGCAGGAAGCGGAGGATATAAATAACTTAGGAAATTTTGTTAGAATTCCTGAAAAAGAAATACTTAAGACCACAGGCAAGATAAATATTTTGAAATAGTGATAGTAACTTCATGGTTGCACAAATTCTCACAGTGGTACATGGATGTTGGTAGTTTTGCTGTTGGTAATCTCTCCTTAGAAATCCACTGTTTGGCTCCTTGAACATTTATCATTGTGAGGCGCTGCTTACATCTGAGGATGATTGTGACAGTAAGTCAGAACATTTGGGTTGATTTTCTTGCCAGATTTTATTTATTTTTTGTGGGGTGGGTGGAAAGATGTGGAAATCATTCATGCCAAAAGTAATGAATGATGTTCATCGTGTTTCACTGTTGCAGTCATTACACTTGGGTTATCCTGCTGGCAGGTTACCCGCAGTCGGGCCGAGTTCCAAAGTCAAGGTCCGGTGTCAGTTGCTGTCGCCTCTTCCCTGACGTCAGTGCGCCAGGGGTATAAAAGATGCAACCGACGCCATTTTCTCCAGTCTTTCTTGCCGCACGGTGCCCGAAGCAAAAGCAGTTCGCAAGTGCCGGTCAGCCGAGTCCTGAGATTTTCGAAATAGAGTTTCAGAACCGAAGTCTTCAATAAAGCTAAGTACCCCGTTGGGGAAACTTTTTCTTGCTCCAGACCGATGTCAGTAAAAGTTAACAATTGTATTTCTTGTGGGAAGCAAATACCTCATAAGGACTTTCACTCTTACTGTATTCCTTGTCTAGGCCCTGACCACAACGTTACTCGTTGTCGGTTTTGTGCTAGATTCAACAAACGCACTATTAAGCGTCGGTTTGATTTTGCTTTACATTACTTTGGCCGAAGGTTGAACTACATAATGCCGTCAGAACAGCCGACGACCGGAATTCATAAAAAAAACGCAAGGACAAGGAAAAGGACAGGCATCCAAGGTCCAAAACCTCTTCTAGGCCAGTCGCCGGTTCTCAATGAGGCGCTTTCGCAGCCCCTGACACCCGCTACCTCATTGCCACAGGCCGTATCAGACTCTCACGTGGAGACAACTAGGCCTCTGGGATACTCAAGGTATTGGGCCTACGGAAACTATTCCCTTAGATGGGCCCAGAGCCGCTGAGCAGGCATCGGCTTCTGAGGGTGTTTTTAGACCTTCACAGCTTACTATTAAGTCCACTGCAGCAGCCAAGGCACAGTCAAAAACACCATTAAAGACAAGGAAACAAGTACAGCATTCTCCTGGACAGTCATCCATGCCAAAGAAACAGATGCTTAAAATGGCCGAAGACTTAATTACTTTGATCAGGGGTTCCCATCCCCCTCCTGATAAAAGGCCTAGGCAAGACACTGACTACGATTCCTCTGACCAGGTTTCTATTTCCTCTGATTCCTCTTCAGATCAGGGCTATTCTCTCCCTCCTTATGAGGACTCTGATGCTGAAGAATCTGTACCTTCAGCCTCTCCACCTGAGGATTATTCTTTTGGGGAAACTCTGCACACCATGAGGGAGCATTTCCACTGGGAGAGCCAGGATTATTCAGAATCCAAGAAAAGGCTCAGAGACTTTCTTTTACTGCCTCAGCACAGGCCCTTGTCTATCCCCCCTGTGCTTGATATTGTTGATGTTTTTTCTGAATCCAGTCTTTCTCCTGATTCTTTATCCCCTGCACCAGTCAAGCCAGACAGGGTCCCTGACTCCCATAAATTTCTTTATAAAAACCCTGCTGCTGACCCAGAAACAATTTCTCAGGGTCCCAAAGGGGTTAAGGCTTCCACTGCAAAAAACCCTGTCCCATCTGATAAGGATTCTAGAGCTCTGGATAGATGGGGGAAAAAGTTTACACTGCTGCTACTTTAGCTGTAAGGGCTTTAAACTGCCAGTTTCACATGCTTAAATATCAACAGTACCTCATGTCTTTGTTAAAACAGAAACTGCTTACAAACTCAAAGTCCTGACAATAAGGAAATGCAGGATTTATTGCATGCAGCTGAACAAGTGGGAAAGCATACTCTGCAATGTGGTTTTGATTCATTAGAGGCTTCTTGCAGAGCTGCAGTTGCAGGCTCTGTCATTCGAAGGCATGCTTGGTTGAAAGCACAAAGTTTACCTGAACATGTTAAAGTAAAATTATTGAATGCTCCACTACAGCATAATACTTTGGTGTTAAGGCAGAAGAGGTGTTAAAAGAAAATGGAGGATAAAGCAAAATCAATGCAGACAGTAAAGGATTTCTTACAGGTTCAACCACCTAGGTTTAGCAGAAACTGGCCTTCAAAAAATTGGTCCTTTCCGGTGTCAGGCCACAAAGAGGCAGATACAGACGCCCAAGAGGCAGATCTCAGCCCCAAGGCTCCTACAGACCTAAACAATGGGGTGCTTCTGCCACCAAAGGAGAAGACAAATCACAACCTTATAGGAAACAGTCCCAATGACATCCCTCTACAAAGGCCAAGCACTTAGCTTTTGGCAACACCCCTAGGGGGAAAGCTAGCACTTTTATCACAAAATTGGCACATAATCACCCAGGACAAATGGGTACTGAATATAGTTTCTCAGGGTTACAGGTTCCACTTTCACACCCTTCCAAAATCAAAAGGTATGCCGGACCTGCCACAAAACCAATGGGCAGAGGCACAAAAGTAAGTTGCTGCTCTCATGGACATGGGAGCTATTCAGAGTACCACAGCAAGAACAGGGACAAGGATTTTACTCAAGACTTTTCCTGGTACCCAGAAAGGAAAAAGCCTGGAGACCAATACTGGACTTGTCAATCCTAAATACTTTCCTGGATGTTCCAAAATTCAAAATGTTAACACTGCAGCAACTTCTACCCATGCTGGGCAAGAAGGCTTGGCTAGTTACTTTGGACCTCAAGGAGGCATACCTGCATGTCCCAATCAGACAATCTTGCAGAAGATACCTCAGATTCATAGCTGGGTCAATGCATTACCAATTCTCTGCACTGCCCTTTGGCTTATCTACTGCGCCCAGGGTCTTCACAAAATGCCTGGCACCAGTAATTGCATTTTGCAGACAAAGAGGAATTCAAATATATCCCTATTTGGACGACTGCCTTATTCAAGCAGAGAGCAAGGACATTGTACTAAAACATATGGCGTTTGTAAAAAGGTTATTAATTTGCCTAGGGTACACAGTAAACGAAAAGAAATCAAAACTAGTGCCCTCTCAAGAGAGAATATTCCTGGGTGCAAACTGAAATACAACTGCCCAGATGGCTTATTTCACGCCAGACAAAGGCAACTGACTCATTACTTTCAGATTATGGCAACAAAGACCCAGCTCCCTGCAAGAAAAATTCTGCAGGCCCTGGGCTTCATGGCATCCTACTAATTCCGTATGCAAGACTGCATACGAGGAAACTACAATGGTATCTAAAAAGTGTTTGGACTCAACATTGCCACAGCCTGGAAACAATAATAACTATAATTCCCTGTCTACAACAGCAGTTTCGATGGTGGTCCCGGGCCTGTCACCACAACAAGGGACAACCTTTCACCTTACCCACAGCCAGGCAGACAATAGCGGATGCATAGGATTATGCCTGGGGGGGCACACATGGCAGGAAAATGTATTCAGGGCACGTGGCCCAGGGAACAAATGTATCTTCACATCAATCAAAAAGAGATGCTAGCTGTACAGAATGCCCTGACAGCTTTCAAGGATCTACTACATCCAGGACAACTATTACTAAAGACGGACAACACCACAGTTATGTGGTACATAAACAAGCAAGGGGGTACACATTCCTACCCCCTCTGCAGGCAAGCCATGACTTTGTGGAACACAGCACTGACCTATCAAGTACATCTGCAGGCACAATTCCTGCCAGGAACGAAAAATACACTGGCAGACGAACTAAACAGAAATCTCATGGATCCACACGAATGGAAACTAAATCCAAAGGTCTTCAGCATGATAAGGAAGTGGGGACGCCCAGACATAGATCTTTTTGCCTCCCCTCACAACTGCCAACTACAGAAATTCTGCACAAGGACTTATCACTCACAAGCATGGAAAGTGAATGCTCTTTCATTCAGCTGGAAAACCCTGACAGTTTACACCTTCCCTCCACTGCCTCTTCTTCCCAAGGTGCTCCTAAACGTCGGACAAGAGAAGCCAAAATGATCCTGATTGCCACAGACTGGCCACTCCAGCACTGGTACCCAGTCATAAAGAGCTTGTCGCAAGCCCCAGCCTGGCATTTACCTCAAAATTCCTAATCTTCTGACTCAACAAAACCAGATTCTACACAGTCAACTCAGAACCTTAAATCTGGCTGCATGGCAGATAATATAGTCACTCAGACCACACCTCTCTCTAAAGCTGTTATGGATGTCATTTTAGAACCAGGAGGCCCAGCACTAGGAAATCTTGTGCAGAAAAATGGAAGAGATTCTGTGCTTGGAACCAGGCACAAGGTCTCGAACCACTTGACCCAAATATACCTCAGATTTTACAATACCTAACTGAGATGCTGGACAAAGGACCATCCTCATTTATTAAGATCCATGCCTCTGCCATTTCAGCTCATTACAATACGGAACCTCCTATTTTTTCACATCCACTACTAAGGAAGTACCTCAGAGGGGCAAAAAACATAAGACCCCCAAGGAGAGCACCAGTACCTACTTGGGACCTCAATTTTGTTTTAGAAACGCTCACACTGCCTCCTTTTGAGCCAGCCAACACAGCTGATAGGAAAAAAGTCAGAAAGTGTGGTGACTTCGGCTCCACTGCCTTCGGAGCCGACAGTCTGTTCTTTTCGGAACCGGGATACTGCTCTGGAACCAGTTGCCGAAAAACCTCCATCAATACTGCTCCAATCGGCTCCATCTGTTCACTCTACCAGGTCTTCTGTCAGCCTGTCCAATCTGAATATGGACCAGCTGGTTCAGAAACTCTTAAAGGCACCAGGCCTAGCTAAATTGCTGTCTGCTCAGACCCAACCATCGGAGCAGAGGACCATTACTCCCGAATTGTCTGCTCCTCCTCTGAGACATACCGGACCTTTGGAGTCTGAGGAGGCTGACCTGATGATTGTGGATCCCTTGGAGCCGACACCTGCTCCAGTGTCATCTGCTCCATCTGCTCGGACGTTCTCGGCAACGACCGGGGACTCTAGGAGCCGGCACTCTGGTCGGGTACGGGGAGGATAGTCGCACTGACTTGTTGCCGACTGTTCCTCTCGGGGCGTCTGCTCGGGTGAGCTCTGCTCCTACCTTGGGCTCGGAGCCCAAAGCTTTGGTGCGGGAGGGGATCGCGGCTCCTTCGAATCCGTCGACTCCTCATCGGAGCCGAGGCGCATTCGAAGCCATGAGGCGAGTTGTCAAGGTCTGGCCTCTTCTTCCCCTAAAGTGCCTGTGTCAGTTTCTGTTTCCTCCAGTCATACCAAGCATAGAGACCCAGAACCTCAGGTAGCCCCACAGGGCGCTCCCTGCTCTTCTGAGACCTCTCCAGAAGTTCTCCCTGAAGATATCCCCAGGAAGAGATTATGCAAGAGGAGGCATTTGGACTCCCCACGGGAGTCTCTCACATTGGGCACCGATTTGGATGAATCAGAAGGGTCCCTTAGATCCCCTCTGAGGGCATCTCCTTTGCGGAGATTCTTGAAATTCTTAGGCAGAGGGGTGATTAGCAGTCCAAGAGCCCTACTGGGGACGAGTTGGTTCTCCTGAAGGCATTCAGGTCTCAACCTTCCATCTCTTGAGTATCTCCGTCTTAGATGAGCTAATGGATCTGGTCTCTCGTAGGGCATGAGAGTCACCAGAATCTATGGAACCTGTTCCTAGGAGGCCTAATAAGGCCTAATAAGTTTATTTCTGCCCCCATGGATAAGTCCTTTTTGACCAAGGGGAGTCCCTGTTTATGCCATGGTGGTGGCGGCAGCCACCAAAAAGGAAATGTGTGAGACTTCCTCATCTATCCATCCTCTTAACAGAGAATCTAGGCTCATGGATAGATATGAGAAATGCATGTTTAGTTCAGCGACTTTCGCACTCAGATCACTGAACTACCTGACACATTTTACTAGACTGCAAAGAGATCTCCTTAAGGAGTTGGGAGATGCTCTTCAGAGTGCTGTAGCTACGAGTGTATCCGACAAGATTGCCACTCAGCTCGCTACTTTCAATTCGATAGTCAACTCGTACATGCGTCTCGTATCTTACGCAGCTGATGGTTTGAGTAGAGCTGCAGGCACAGGAATTGCTCTTTGTAGGCATGCCTGGATGCGAGACTGTTCCTTCGCGGAACCCTTCAAGTCCTCCTTTATGAATACCCCATTTGACGGCTCATCCTTGTTTGGGCCAAAGGTGGAGAGCAAGAGGGAAAGACTCTGTCTGCCATCAAAGTCTGTTTTTCCACCCCCACTTGACCCTTTCCTAAAGGTCAGAGGGGAGGAAAGATGCGGTTCCGGAAAGCCCAAGGAGCCTTTCAAGACGCATGTGGAGAGCCCTCCTCCAGAGGCAGAAGAGGGGGTTACAGTGGAAGACGCCGCCCTCGTGGCAGAGGGGGTCCGCAACACCAGGGTGACAGATCACTTCTCTGGTCGGGAGGCCTGGCTGCCGTACTCTGGAGGCAGTTGGGGGTCGCTTGTCGTATCCAGAAGCCTGGCTAAATATAACAAACGACATTTGGGTACAAAGTATCATTTCCAGAGGGTATTTCATACCATTCTCCATCCAGCCCCTTCCCGTCAAAAAAATCCCGGATGTTCCACCCAGTCGCATGAGACAAGCAGCAATAGACGTACGCCGATTTCTAGAAAGAGTCATCCAGCCAGTCCCGGCAGACCAAGCAGGATTCGGAACTTACTCAAGATTCTTTTTGGTTCCAAAGAAAACGGGACTAGAGACCCATTTTGGATCTCAGCAGACTCAACCAATTTGTGAGAAAAGAGAAGTTCCGAATTTTCACGCTACAGTCCATACTCCGATTTTTAAGGAAGGACAATTGGATGTGCTCAATCAATCTGAAGGATGCGTACTACCACATAAAGATGGCCAGGCCATCCAGAAATCATCTGCTTTTCGTCTGGGAGCCAATCATTATCCATTCTAAGCTCTGCCCTTTGGTCTCACTACAGCCCCCACAGTGTTCACCAAGTGCATGTCAGTAGTCACGGCTCACCTGAGGTGTCTAGGATTCCAGGTGTTTCCGTATTTGGACGATTGGCTCCTTACCTCCACCACCAGGCATCAACTTCTTCAAGTGAGAGGCTACTCTGACACACTGCTATCGGCTAGGCATTACAGTCATCTTCGAAAAGTCTGCCTTGTTGCCATCGCAGCATATCATTTTTATAGGGACAGAATTAGACACATCTACTACCACTCTTCGTCTTCCACCAGAAAGGATTTGTATTCTTCGCCAGCACATCATGTCCTTTGTATCAAAGAATAGAGCACCAGCTGCAGAGGTATTGAAAGTACTAGGATTGATGGCAGCCGCAGTCTTAGCAATCCCGTTAGCAAGGATGCATATGAGAATCCTTCAATGGCTTCTATTCACGCAATGGTCTTACCAAGAACTTCCAATGAATCACATGATCCTGATAACGAAAGGATCTTCAGTGGTGGTTGATGTCTCCTCATGTCACAATAGGATTTCCCTTCATGCTACCCCCTCCAGTTGCCACTGTAACCACGGACGCTTCCCTGATGGGGGCTTTTTCAGGGAAAGACTGCCCAAGGCACATGGACAGATCAAGAATCACATCTGCATATCAATGTCCTGGAGATGAGAACAGTGCTTCTAGTGTTGCAATACTTTCAGGACTCTCTTCCTCTAGGGACAGTTGCAATACAGACAGACAACATGTCAGTGGTCTGGTACCTGAACAAGCAAGGCGGGACCAGGTCTTACCCCCCATTGCTGAGAAGCCCTCAGAGTATGGCAGTGGGCAGTGTCACCCCAGCACTTTGTTAGCAACACACATACCAGGCAAATCCAACGTCATAGCAGACAGACTGAGCAGGGCAATTTTATTGCCCCACGAATGGTCCCTCAAACAAGAGATTGCGGACAGGATTTTCCACAAATGGGGCCAGCCTTTCTGCGACCTGTTCGCCAGTCATATCAACAACAAATGCAGAAGCTATTTTGCCCTGATTCCTACGCCAGGTCACTCCTCGAGGGATGCTCTTGTCCACAAATGGCCTCCGGGTCTCCTCTATGCATTTCTCCCAATTTCCTTGATACCCAGATTTTTACAGAAAGCAAAGTTGCTGGGACAGACTATCATCCTTATAGCCCCTCATTGACCTCGGCAGATTTGGTTTCTGTTTCTTTGCCATTACATTCTGGAAGATCCATGAATCCTGGACCCAGTTCCGGACTTATTGACACATCCATCAGGGGATCTTCATCCATCATTGCAGACACTGAAGCTAATTGCTTGGCTGCTCTTAATTCCCCACATAGCCGGGCTTTATAGTCTTTTCTCATGACACTAGTCAAATTTTGTTGGCTTCCTTTAAACCTTCCACTAGAAAATTGTATCGTAAGTGGAAGAGGTTCTCCATGTGGGCTTCTTCCCATAACATTGACCCGTACCAAGCACCATCGTCTTCTATTTTACAATTCTTGACAGAAATTTTCAGCAAAGGAGCAGTGGCTGCTACGGTGCGAGTACAATTAGCTGCTATATCTAATTTCCATCTAGGGATCGATGAATTGAATATTATGACTCACCAGTTGTCTAAGACTATTCTAAAAGGTTCTTTTCACATGACGTCTCCAGTGACGACACCTTACTCTCCCTGGAATTTGAATTTTGTTATCTCGCATCATTCTTCCTCCTTTTGAGCCTGCTTCATTTTGTGAACTAAAATTTCTGTCATGGCAAACTATCTTCCTAGTAGCCATCACTTCAGCCCGTAGAGTGTCAGAGCTCCAAGCCGTGTCCATCAAGCCCCCTTAAATGGTCTGCCTTGCTGATAGTCTCTCTCAGGGAAAATCCATCCTTTTTGCCTAAAGTATGTTCTGAGATTAACATCAATCAAGTCATTGAGTTGCCCGTTTTTTTCCCTAATCACACCAACAAATTGGAATATATGTTGCACAAATTCAATGTTCACAGACAACTTAGATTTTATTTAGACCAAACAAAAGACATTAGGAAATCAAATCAGCTTTTTGTGTCTTTTTCTGAGGCCAGGAAAGGTAAACCAGTTGTCAAAACAACCCTAAGTGGCTGTCTGATTGTATCACTTACACATATTCTTGTCATAACATGCCCTTGTCTCGTAAGGTGAAGGCTCATTCAACCAGAGCAGTTTCTACCTCTTCAGCCTTTCAAACCAAATTACCTTTGGACAACATCTGTGCAGCAGCCACATGGTTTAAACCTTGCACTTTTATAACTCATTACAAAGTGGATAAGGCCTCCAGGGACAGGGCTTTATTTGGTTCTACGGTTCTAGAGAGTGTACTTTCGTGAGCCACCCAAGATCAGGGTGCTAGGGACGCTACCCATCAGTGAAGAATGAGCGGTGAGATAGAACAACTTCACATAAAGAAGTTACGTACTCACCATAACGTTCCATATGAGTTGTTCCATCTCGCCTTCATTCTCGCATCCCTCTCTCCTTCCCCCTCCTGGCTGGCAGTTGACCTGGAGGCTGTCTTCATCCTGGTTTTTCAATGTGTCTTCATTTCTAGGCAGAATAATTATTGTACTTCTATATGGTACGCAGCAAACAAGATCTGATAATTCCAGCAGTGCATTGTGGGATAAGGGGTTGGGTCTTGAGCTACTGGAGAACTTTGAGCTTGCTAGTCGGCCGTGTCGGAGCTGAGGATTGGCTCCAAACCCATCAGTGAAGAATGAAGCCGAGATGGAACAACTCGCATGGAACATTGTGAGTACATAACTTCTTTTTTTCTCTGCTGTCTTTGTGCTGCATTCCATTCTTTAAATAATCTGACTTTTGTCAAGATTTGTGTGAATCTGTTGAGAATTGCTCTGATAAAATATGATATAGCAAAGAAATAGGTGATGGTTATAGTTATAGTAAAACATGCTTTTTTTTCTAAATCGTGCCGGGCAAACCTGTCTTCCCTTTTAAAAAGGAAATTCCAAACATGTAATGGGCGGCTTATCTGAACAGTTGAGAAGTAGATCCCATTTTTGCTAGATCATTTATTTAATGAAGATGTAAATGTGAGATTTCATTTGTGTGTTCGGTAGTCCTGGTGGGTCTAGTTGGTGCTTGAGTATCTGGATGAACAGCATTGTTTTGCATCAAGTCCTTTAATGTTTGTATCAGAATCTACCTGTCTCAAGAATAATCAGCATCTGTTAATATTTCCTTAGATGAAGAATTTTTGTCATCATAAAGATGACTGCTGCGTCATTGTCATTATGAATTGGAAATATGCCTTCATTGTGTAAAGAAGGCAGCAACCTGTGCCATCCTTGTTTCTTGTCAAACAGAGATCATCATTGTCTGCCACTTCATCCAGGTGACCTCAGGAGCTGCCACAAGTACAGCATTTTTCCTTTTATTATTGTCAGTGAATCAAGCACAACACAATCAAGATCTTTTTTGCTTTTGATTTAAATATCTTTCCAAGACGTGACTTCTTGAAAAGAATCGTAAACAGATGCGAGTGTAGTAGACCGATAAAAGGGTTACAACCTTCTGTGGGTTTTCTGAGAGAGATTGTTAATTTGTCAGTTTTGTTGACAGTTTAAACTGAAAACCCTGCTTCATAGGGGTTGCAACCATGCTTCATGGGTTGCAACCTAAACACTTTCCTAGAGAATAAGAAAGCTTTTGATCTTGAGGCAAGTGGGTGCCCTTCTTTTTTCTTTGAAGAGAGGGAGAGAGACACTTTGTCTAGTGTGCTAACAAGTCTGAAAAATTGATTTCAAAATATTCCACTGACAGAGTATGAAGCCTTGGTGATGCATTTACTCTAGTGAGGGCATAAAGGTGTCAGCCCTGAAGAGGCTTAGGTTTGTCTGCCTCCTCCCATTAATGTGCATGTTTTTTCATATCCTCAACATTTGTTGCCCCTGTGGAGGCTGGAAGTGGGAAAGTGACATCTGACTTCCCATGCCTTGACAGTTGTCCTGCTGTACCACAGTAGGTGACCAGATGTCTTGCAGTGATAGCTTAAATCATGTGCTACTAGAGGTTGCTTTCTTTTCTTGGAATGTTTTTGTGCAAGAGACGTTGGTCCTTGGCCAGTAGGTGTTGTTTAGGGGGAGGCCAAGCTTGTAGCTTTTGAATTTTACACCTGACGGGGGCGTTTCCTCTCCCCAGCACTTACATGGGCCCCAGGTCTTTTTGATTCAGTGCTTTGCTGTATTTGTTGAGTGGCAGAGGGTGCCTGGCCTCTCTATCAGAAGTCCAAGACTGAATACTTTAAGTCTTAGCACTTTGAAGTATAAATTGCAACAGTTAAAATTAATTTGAATTTCACGGTAGAACCCCCACCACTTTTAAACTCCAAGAATGTCCTGAGTGAAGTCGTCGTATTCCTTACATGTGTGTTGTCACTGCTTATGTCCAGTACCAAAGCTTCATCTTCCCATGGTCTTGCATCTGACTCATGACCTGCGTTCATAAGCATATAAATTACAGACAGTTGTACAAGCATGGATCCTCACTGTCTAACCACCAGCTTGAATGTAGGTTGCGTGTCCGGACTGATTGCTATTTGGTTGCTGGTATTATTGCTTCACTTTCTTTTTCAGATATGTGCACCGCTGAGGAACCCTAATTTTGTTTTGTTTATGCTGTTTTTGTTCAAATTTGTTAGATGTCATAAAGGAGGGACAAGTGTGAGTGTATGGTAGGCAGATTCTGTGCAATGGCTTGCTCACCAAGGGTCTTTCCTGTCTAGGTCAGGAACATTAATCCTATATGTTGCTCCATTTGTCAATTGTTACTTCGCAAGACCATTAAATTAAGGCTTCCTTCTCTCAGCACCTTTCTAGACACTCCGCATATTAAATGCTTGGCCCAGACTGACATGGCAGAGTCTGCATCCAAGGGCATCCATCTTCCACCCAAGAAGCTTTGGAGCCCATACCCCTTAAACTGTTGGCACAAAATTCTGGACAAAGCCCCAAGAATAGGGACAGAGTTTAATTGTTGCTCTTATAAACTTAGGAAGTTGCTAGAATAATTTTTTTTGTCACAATACATTTTCTGAAGGATATGAAGTCTGAAACTGAAATGCACGTCATTACTTAGTGACTTCATTCCTCAGCAATTTGCCAGAAAACTACAAATTTTAGGAGAAACAGACCAAAAATATGAGGCAAAACTCTGGACTTTTGAGAGGTGTGTTACAGGCCCAGAACAGATCCGCAGTCGAACATTTCAGACTTCGTACACTGAGGTTGCAAAGCCCACAGTATGTCAGGTTACCACTTAGTTGCCTGCCACCGAGACCCCTTCACATGTCTGTGTGGCTCCTGGGGCCTGGAAGACTATGGATACATCCAGTGAATCATGACTCCTGTCTGAGAGCCCCCATGGCATCTCTCAAATGTTAGGGAAGATATTCCAGATACATTAATAGAGAACAGGGTTCCGGACCTCTGCAACCCATCCAGGCAGACTTCACACCCAGAAGAAGAAAAAAAGACTAGACATGTGGCATTTTCTTGAGCAGCTAGAAAAAAGTAATGGCTGGATTTCTCCCAGGGATTGTTCAAAACTATTATGGCTTTGAAGCCCATCACCTCTGAGTCTCCATAACCACAGGTTCCTCCTCAAAAACCTATTCTAGTATCTTCTTAAGAAGAACAAGGTTGATTCAGATCATTCTCCCAGACAAATCTCTTCAGATGAAAAGGACTCAGTGTCTTTGGATTCCTCAGTTGATGAAGCTTCCTTTGGAGAAACTGTCCAGACTTTGGAGAGACTATCCACTGAGGTCTCTGATGTGCAAAAGTGTACTACAGCCTTTTGGAAATGGGAACTTCTGCCCCTTCCCCAGTCCCATCTTGAGGCTTTCCAGTACACTTTTCAGTCTACCTCTTGAGCGCCTGACTCTTGACCACCAGACTGGTTTTGCAAGGTGCCTGATTACGTTAAGTGTTTACTACAGAGGGGTCCGCCATAGGATTCTTGTGCATCTCTTGCTTTAGATAAGCCCTCTAAGCTCTTACACAGTGCCAGTGCTCTACCTACAGACAAACACAGTAGTGCTATGGACAGATGAGGAAAAAGGTATATACTCCTCCTAATCTTGTTTTTTAGGGCAGTTAACTACCAGACTCAAATGACTTATTACTTGATTTTGATACTTCACTCCTTGAACAGTTACACTGGACCTTCCAACTGCAGAATCAAGGCAACAAATATTGAATCAACTTTTCCAGACCACTAAAATAGCCTGGTACAACATTAAGTGGAGTTACGATGTTATAGATGCATCTAGGACAGCAGTTTCTGGGTCTGCTGTTTCCAAATATGCATGGCTTTATAGCCAGCAAATCAAAACTTAGACTCCCCCTTGGACAAAGTCGTACTGTTTGGTCCTCTGGGTGCCACTGTATTTAAAATTCTTCAAGTCCAAGGTAAGACTATGAAAGACCGCAGGCTGATTCTACTCTCCTCAGTTCCTAGATACCATAGGAACAACCCATCTAAATTTACATCCTTCCTCTGACCCTAGGGCATCTCAGAAACAAAGAAAACTCCCCTAGGAAAACATACTCTGACAAACGTAATAGGAAGCCTCCATCTTCAAGGCCTCCCTCTGGAAATAAAAATCTGTGACTACCTTTGCAGCACCCTTCCTTTCCCTCAGCCTCATAACTCCTCTTTCCAAAAGACACTCACTGTCCCTGGCTTGGTGAGAAACTATTATCACAGACAAATGGGTCCTGTCCATCATCAAACGTGGTTATGCCATGTCCTGGGAAAATATTCCCCCACTGAAAGGCATGCCACATCCTCCTCACAACCAACTCTCTCTCCTCACCCCCATTATTTCTGGGCATCCTGAATTCAGAGCTCCGTCAAACAAGTCCCAAAGGATTATATTCCAGAGTTATTCTGGTGCCAAGGAAAGGATAGTGGAGACCCATTCTAGACCGTTCTCTTCTAAATGCTTTCCTGAAAGTTTCAAAATGCGCCCTTCCAACTCTCCTGCCAGTCATTCGCCCCTAGGCCTTTCTAGTGTCCCGAGATCCGAAGGATACTGATTTCCACATACCCATTCATCCTTCCTGCAGGAAATTCCTCAGGTTTATATCTGGCTCCTCTCATTTTTCAATTTACTGCACTGCCTTTTGGTCTTTCCACAGCACCAAGGGTGTTCGCAAAGTATCTAGCTCCAGTGGTGGCATTCTGTCTCACCTAGGGAATTCAAAATTTCCCCTGCCTAGATGACCTGTTGATCCAAGTTATCTCTCCAGGAGTCTTTCAGCATCTACACTTCACCCTCCAACTCCTGCTAGGTCTGGATTTTGCAAGATAGTCCCTACAGAGGACCTGGTTTTACTGGCCTGCAAACTAGATCCACAGAAAATGTGCGTCTTCCTGGCCCAGGAGAAAGTTCAGTCTGTCCAAATTTTTTTGGGGGGTATTTCCAGCAAAACATTGCACAGCAAGGGAGATGTTAAGAATTTTGGGTTTCATGGTGGCCACCATTCCTATACTTCCCCTGGCTAGAGTTCACATAAGAAAAATCCAACGATACCTGAAGTCTGTGTGGTGCCAACACTGTCATCCCCTGGACACCCTAATTCCCCTCCTTACTTGTCTCCAAAAGGAGCTACTTTGGTAGAAAGGAGCAGGTTAATCTTGGTCAAGGACATCCCTCCACACTAACTCCTCCTCTTCAAGAAGTTTACACAGATGCATCATACGAGGCTTGGGGGGGGGGGGGGGGGGCCGGATGAGCTTTTCACACTGTGCAGGGCAGATGGCAACCTCAGTTCCTAAAGAACCAAATCAGTTTGAAGGAAATAAGGGCTTTTCTGTAAGCACTGCAGACCTTCTACCACCTATGGAAACTTGGACCCACTCCTATGTCCATGCACACCACCAAAGTCATGTGATGCAAAAACAGGAAGGTATCCGGTCTTACTAATTGTGCAAAGTAGCACAGGACGCATGAAACTTAGACATCCAGATAAACATCACCTAAATAGCCACATACATTCCTTCACAGGATAATGTGCTGACATACTTTATAAGCCACACCTTGGAGGACCCCCATGAAAGGACATTAAACAGGCAGGTTTTCCAGGCAGTCACTCTTCAGGGAGGTCCTCCTCCTCAGATGGACCTCTCTGGATTACTAACCAACCATCAGCTCCCCCAATTCTGCACCAGGGAACCTTGTCCTGCAACCTGGAGGGACAGATGCCTTCTTCTAGTGAACAGGAAAGTTCCTCTGTGCCTTTTCCCCCACTATTTGTGCTTCCATAAAATCCTTCTGAAGGCACAAAAGGAAACACATACACTCCTTTTACTTGGCCCTTCTTTTGGCCGAGGCAGCATTGGGTTCCCCTGTTTCATTTGACAAAGTGAAATTACAGAAACATACCTCTCCAACTGGACTTGACCACTCAAAAAATAAAGATTGCTTGTCCACCCAAATCTTTCCTCTGTCACTTGGTCCTTATAGATAGGATTTTGATCCCTCAGACACAAAATACTTCATTCAGGCTTGCCTTTACCCTTCTATAAAAGCTCACCTGTCTGTCATCAATGCATGACAGCCTCGTTAACCTGTATGCTTATGGCTAGAGTGGAAGTTGAGCTTTTCGTCAGGGGGAGTTCTGCATCCTAACCCACCAAGGAAACCAATCTCTCCCCCTTGGGATTTCAGTTTTGTGCTGGAAAAGCGTAATATTACCTTCCTTTGAACCAGCATCATCATTAAAATTCTGCAGATGGAAAAATGTCCTACTCTTGTCTCTCACTTCTGCTAGGTGAGTTTGAGTTGCAAGTTCTCATGGCCATTCTCATTCATTTTCCAGAAGGACAAGGTGACTCTCGAGGCTAATCCATCCTTCATGCCTAAGGTAGTGAACAAGCTGTCTTTCAGTCTGGCTGTTCACCTACCCACTTTTTCCTAATCCCCAAAAAATAGAGGTGAAGAAATCTTGCATTCTGTGGACATTCACAGGCAACTGAGATTATCTGAACAAAACTAAATCCTTCAGGCAAACTGATCGGCTGTTTATCTTTTATGAGTCCTAGGTTGAGCCAGCAGGTCTCCAAACATATTACAACTTGGATCTCTAAGGGTGTCTCTCTTTACTGCCTGAAGGCTCATCCCAATGGGTAGCAGCTTCCTCAGGGGCTTTTCACAAGGGAGTAGATGCCAAGTCTATCATAGAAGCTGCTACTTGATCCTCTGTAATACACCTTCACCAAACATTACAAAATTGATCACTTCATGCCCAGGACTGCCTTTTCTAGGCCATTCCTGCCTGGACTGCTGGACAACTCATCTACTCTAGCCACCTGTTGTCCTCGCTACCCCTTTCAGCTTTGGGAGTCACCCATATGTTGATTA
>NC_056747.1:383397988-383417413 GCF_019279795.1 Protopterus annectens | reverse complement strand
GGAGGAGAAGTACAGTTGTGTACACTTACCATAAATGTAGATGTTCAAGTGTATTCACTGTTGCAGTCATCACCTGTGGGTTATCCGTGCTGTGGTAGCCCTCGGCCGGCCCGAATACCAGAGTCAATGTTTTTCCGTTGGCTGCTACCGCTTGCTGGCTGACTTCAGGTTGTCAGTGCTATAAAGAAGGCAGCCAATGTCATTACATCATTTTTTCTTGCCCTAACCAGTCAGAGGCCCAAGTAAATAAGGTGAAGTGGTCCTGGTGGCTAAAAGCCATCGTTAGAAAAAAGAAGTTGTGTACTTACCATAACGTTCCATCTGAGTAGTTAAGACTTCATTCGTCATCAACCTGTGGGTTTCGGATCCGAGATGGCAGTTTCACCAGCATCAGATCAGAGCTCCAAGCTCCTCCTTACCCATAATACCACTGCACCTCCTTCCTTCCCTCAGATGAGGTTGCCACCCAACAAATGAGCCCGATCAGCAAAAATCTGACCCACCAGCAAACACAAGAGGGCCACAAATTCACCACCCCTTAGACATTTCAGATGAATGAACCCAATAACAAGGCCAGGGGTAAGGAGGGAAGGACGGTTGATGACAAAAGTCTTAACTACTCAGATGGAACATTATGTTAAGTACATAACCTTTTTATCTGACGTAGTTAACTTCATTTGGTCATCAATCTGTGGGACAGAGTCCCCAGCTACCATAACCTTGGGAGGCCCTCATGGAAGGATATTCTGGAGCACTGTGGAGCCAAAGGATGCTCTCTCTCTGGAAACCATATCCAGTTTATAATGAGAAATGAAAGTATGAGATGAGGACCAAGTAGCCGCTGAACAAATATCGTCCAAGGGTACTCTGGACCAAAAAGCAGCTGACGTACCCATGGACCTGGTAGAATAGACATAAATCTTCCCCGGAATAGGCATACCTTTATCTTTGTACACCTGCAGAATGCAAGGAAATCCACTTGGCAATTGTCACGTTGGAAACTGGTTTGCCTAGAAAAGGTTTAGCGAAGGACAGAAACAATTGGTCAACCTTGCAAAAGGGCTTAGTCCTGTGTAGTAGAAGCATAACTGCCTATGTACAGCTATCAAATTTAGTTTATATTCCCCCTTGTTCGGAAAATTTTGAAAAAAATAGGCAAATTGATTGATATTTGATTCTGAATCCACTTTAGGCAAAAAAGGAAGGATTAGTCTGAAGTGAGACCCTGTCTTTTTGAAAAACCATATAGGGGGGTTTAACAGATGATGCTTGAAGTTTTGACACTCTCCTAGCCAAGGTGAGAGCCACTAGTAAAGCCATTTTCCAAGACAAAAATTTCAAGTCCACAGAGGCAGCAACTAACGCCTGTAAAACTAAGGAAAGATCCCAAGTAGAAGTGTCCTTAACCAGAGGGCTTAAAAGAAAGGTCCCTTTAATGAAGGTTTTGCAAAGTCTGGAAGAAGCCAAGGACCCCATGTTTTCACCTACATGGAAATTAGAAATGGCAGCCAGCTGAACTCTCACTGAAGAGCCGGGACCCTGCTGGAAAAGGTGTGCTAAAAATTCAAGAACCGCTGACACTGTAGCCGTAAAAGGATTTAAATCCCTCCGAAAAGCCCAGATCAACAACACTTCCACTTACTACAGTTAACTTTTCTGGTAGAGGACTTATGGGCTGCCACCAGAATAGACCTAACATGGGAATGAAGTCCAGGAGTCCTGGTAATCAATGGAACTGGAACACTTAAGCCGAGAGCTTCAGAGTGCCCAGGTGTGGAAGGGGAATCCCCGATGGGTGTGAAATAAGACACGGAATCGGATCCAAGAAGGAGCTACCACATGAGACCACAGACATGGGAACCAGATCTAGCAAGGCCAGAATGGGGCAATGAGGATGACTCTGCTCCCCAACCGACGAGCCTTCTGTAAAAACTTTGTCAAGAGGGGTAACTGAGGATAAGCATAAAAAAGACCGGGAGGCCAAGCATGGACTAGAGCATCATCGTGGGTTCCCCCAGAGGGGGGATCAGAGCAAAGGACTAGCTGCACTTCGCGTTGGAAGGAGTTGCGAAAAGCACAGCAAGGCCGACCCCACTCGAGGAAGATCTGCTCCGTTACACAAGGATTCAGAGACAACTTGTAAGGCATCAGGACAGTTCGGCTCAATTTGTCCGCTAGTATGTTTAACTGACCTGGAATGTGCACTATCATCAGAAAACAGTTGGTGGAGATCACCCATTCCCACACTCTCAAGGCTTCTCGACAAAGGGAATATGATCTGGTTCCTCCCTGTCTGTTGATGTAATTGCAATAGTTCCCAGAGGAAGAGAGGCATGAAGGGCCTGCAAAGCTAATAAGACCGCCCTCATCTCCAGAACACTGACATGCAGATTGGTCTCATTTAGGGACCACGTGCCTTGGACTGTCCTGCCCGAGCAATGCCTCCCCCCCCCTAGTTGGGAGGAGTCTGTGGTCACGTGGGTTGGGGAAGGGCTGCAAAAAAGGACAGTCTCTCTACTATCTCCAGAGATTAAAGCCACCAGAGGAGGGACTTCCTGCATGCCCCACTTATGTGAATCGGATGAGTCAATGGCCGATGCAATAAAGACCAATGGACACCCACCGTCCATTGCAGAACCCGCACGTGAAGACGAGCACAAGGAAGAATGACAGTGGCTGTCATGGATCCTAGGGCTCTTAACACCACTGCGGCTAGGGGAAAGGGATACTGAAGAATCGCGAGAACATGAAGATTTAAGCTCTGAACTCTCTACGGAGTCAGAAAGACTCTGGATTGCAATGCGTCTATTCTCACCCCTACGTAGTCCAGGAGCTGAACCAGTTCTAGAGAGGACTTGGCTATATTTATAGTGATGCCCAGCAAGTCTGACAACTTCTGGAAATAATCTCTAGCTTGACAGAGTAGATGCCTGGTGGGAGTGGCAAGTAGCCAATCGTCCAGGTATGGACAGACCTGTATGCCCTGAAGCCTCAGAAGAGCCGCTACTGCTGCCATGACCTTGGGGAACACCCTGGGGGCTGTGGTGAGATCGAAGGGTAGGTCCCGGAACTGGTAGTGATTGGCCCCTAACCAAAAGTGGTGAAAATGTCTCAGTGTCTGTGCATCTTTATATGGTAGTACGCATCCTGGAGGTTTACTGAGCACATCCAGTCGTTTTTCTGCAGATAAGGCAGGATGGACTGTAAAGTGTTCATCCGGAACTTTTCTTTGGAAATGGACAGGTTCAGAGTAGAAAGGCCTGATCTGGGGGGGGGGGGCAGGCTGGATGGCCCATTTGCTTAGCAGCTTTTCTACTTCGATCACTTTTGCCTCCCTTTGCCCGGGTGGAACGTTCCAGAGGTGCTTTGAGGGAGAGGGGAGTGTCACAAAGGGAATTGTGTATCCTCTGGATATTATTTGGAGCACCCAACAGTCTGTTGACATGGACTCCCATGCAGTCAAGTGCATAGAAAAACGCCCCCCAACTGCCTCCAGAGCAGAGCAGTTGGGCAACCCCTCAGGCTTGCTGAGCAGGTCTGTCCATGAACGGTTCTCGAGACCCGAAGTTCTTCGGACCCCTACCCCCACCTCTGGCCCAGCGTCTGTCTTTCCCCCTCTGCCTCTAGGGGAAAAGGAGTCCGGAGTGTCCCTGGGATACTCAGACTTCTGGAACCACATCTTCTTTTGCCCCCACTGATTCCTGGAGAAGGATCTTTGGGTGTTAGAGAAGCGGATCCGGCTGGCAGACAGTGTCTTCTAGTCCTTCTCACTCTGGACGAGTGTGTCACGGACTGTCTTTTCAAACAAGGAAGAGCAGTCATAGGGAGCATACGCAAAAGACGCCTTGAAGGGTTCCGTGAAATTACATAGCCTGAGCCAGACATGTCTCATAGCAACACCGGACAAGGCTGCCCTTGAAGCTCCTTCGGTGGCATGAGAAAGGAGTTGCATGTACGTGTTGGTAACGGCTTTCAGAGTGGCCATTGGCATAGAGAATGTGCGCTTATCCTCTGGCTTCATGAACTCCGGAGGAGACGCAGTGAATTCTGATCAGGTCATACTGCAGTCTGGTAACATGGGCCATATAGTTCAGTGCCCTTATACAAAAGCTGGCTGAAGCATGAGTCCGCTTTAACAAACGGTCCATTGTCTTGGACTCAGTCTGGGGGATGGACCGTGGAACTCTCCAGAGCTTGTTCCTTCTTCGTGGCAGCCGCTGACACTATGGCATCCACTGGGGACCCTTTGTTTCAGCTCAGTCTACATACCGGGGGCTTAAGATTTTATCTGGATGTTTTGGGATTGGCTCCACGGTGTCCGGCTCTTTCCATGCCCTGGTGGTAATGAGGTCCACCAGGGGGTCCCGCAGGGGAGACACCCAAGTAGTAGATGGGTCCGTGTCGAATGGCTCCAGAAACACCGACTCGTCCGAGGAAGGCTTGGGGGCGGACCATCCCCCTCGGCACAGGATCTCCATGAGGTCTCCAAAGGAGACATCTTCGGGGAGGGGATCTTGGGGAGCCTTCCCTTTCCTCTAAGTTGGTATCCTCCATGAGGGACTCGAGGGAGTCCAGGTGCCTCCTCTTGTACTTACGTTTGTGAGGAACCTCTTTGGTGTGGCTTTCCGGAGAGGACTCACAAACAGCCTGTGGTTCCTCAAGGGGAACAGTCTGGGGCATGTTGAGCACGGGCTGTCCCTGTATAAACAGAAGGAATGCCCAGAAGAGAAGGGGGTCGGACTCAGAGGAATAGGTCAGGGGCCTCGATCCATGTGAGAACCCTCTCCACCATGAACACCGAGGGGGAGTGAGCCTCCAACAAAAGAGAGGACGCTCTACCCAGATCAGACACTGGGATCAGGGCCGAGCCCGAAATCGCCGAGACCCTGAGGGGTAGGCCGTGACCAGACAAGGTCGGAGCCAATGGAGAAAAACCCAACCCCTCAGATCCGATGCCCAGGCTACGGTTCTGAGAGCTCGGATCTGACTCGGTCGGACCCGACACACTAAAGTTAACTGCTGGCGTCGAGGTAGACTGTACCATTGGCGCCGGCCCCCTGACTCCAGAACCTCTCGGATCCAGGAACTCAGATGACGGATTGGAGAACGGGAAATAGGGGGAAACAACGGTAGTGAGCTAGGGAGAGGGTGCCAGCAAGACCCCCATCTGCAACTGGGGGTGTATAAACCTCCGCATCAATCTGTTCATATAGCTTTCGATAAACCTCTCATAGACCGTGAAGAGGCCACCAATGCTGGCTGGAAAGGACGGTGTACGGAGGCCAAACCTCCTCTGGCTCCAGGGAAAACCTTGAGGAACAGTGCCGAGGGCAAGTCAGCCTGGTAACAGCAAATAGCTTGGAAGGAAGACTCGCCGGATCAGAGCATTCTGGGGAACTCTTCCCTTTTTCTTAATCTCGGTTTCCTAGACTCCCTTTCCCCAGGTCTGTGGTCAAGTTAAGTCCCTGCCGGGGAGGGAGGGGACGACACAATGGCAGAGGTAGTTGCGGTCGTAGCCGTGACCGCAGAAAGAGTAGACAAGCAGGCGGCCGCCTCCGTAGAAGGGAGAAGCCCCTTTAAAATCAGCTTGGCCCAGCGGGCTTTCAGGTCCCTGGGGTTAAACCCCACACACATGGAGCAGTCGGAGGACAAGTGTGCTGCTCCCAAACATACAACACAGAGTGTGGCCATCTGTCGGTGACAACTTATGGCCACACACTGTGCATTTCCTAAAGATCAACTTTTGTTGATCAGACATCATCCAGCCCAAAAGTACAAGACACCAAAGGCAGGACCCCAACACACACACGCTCAAACACTAGGTGGGAAAGGGGAAGAAGGCCTGCACTAACTACACTACAAAACAGAAACTCTAATTTTTTTTTTTACCCAATGGAGAATGTGAAGGGGAGGTTAAGGGAAAAAGCGGTCAAAGATCTACCCAAAAACTCTGCGCGCACACACACACACACACACACACACACACCAAAAAAATACCCCAACTGTCCTACCAGCCTGCAGCTCAAGGGATCACATCGTAGGCGAAGCCACGGCAAACGAGATCTGGGGGAAGGAAGGAGGTGCAGTGGTAGTATGGTAAGAGGAAGAGCTTGGAGTTCGGATCTGATGCTGAAGGATCTGAAACCCACGGGTTGATGACCAAATTAAGTTAACTACTTCAGATCTTGTGTCTCCCTAAAGAAAAGATATAACAGAGGAGTGTGGGAAACCAGGACTGCAAAAGTGAATACACTCTAACATCTACATTTATGGTAAGTGTACACAACTGTACTATGATCTTTATGTTTCACTGCTGCAGTCATCACCTCTGTGAGGATTCCCAAAGCTGAGAAGAGGAGTGGTAGGCTTAGTAAGAGACCTAGGAATGGGTCAGCATGCCCTGCAGAACTGTAGAGGTAAACCCTGTCCTAGCCTTAGAAAATAGAGGTAGCTGGTAATGCCTGGCAAAGGTATGGACAGAAGTTCAGGTGGCAACTTCCAGGGTGTCCTTGGTGGGAACTTCACTGAAGAATGCTGTGGAAGTGGAGGCTGCCCTAGTGGAATGGGTTCAAATAGACCTGGGGGGGTCCATGCAAACTGTAGCAGAAACGGATACAGTGTGATATCTGTTTGGAAATGGGCTTCCCCTAAGCACCTGGGGCAAAGCTGACAAGTTGTTGGTCTGTGCACGTCTAGTGAGTGCAGAATTCTTTCCCCCTTGTTTTGAGGGTTAGGAAAGAAGATGGCTAGATATATGGCTTGGTTAAGAGTTATATCAGATACCACCTTGGGCATAAAGGAGTGGAGTGACTGGTCCTCAGGAAGACCCTGTCTGCATGGAAGATGATGAAGGGCTCAATGGCCATCAGTGCCTGTAGCTCTGAAACCCTTCTGGCTGAAGTGATAGCTAGGATAAAAAGTTTTCCAAGAGTGGTACCTTAGTTTTGCTGAAGCAGCAGGTTCGAAGGGAGGTAAAGTAAGTCTTTCCAAAACATAACTCAAGTCCCAGGCTGTAGTGGGTGGCCTTCTGGGAGGTCTGATATTAGAAGCCCCTTTGAGGAATTGTTTAATCAAGGGATGGGAAAACAGAGGCTGTTTTGTATCAAAATGAGCTGAAATGGCCAAGGTGTGGATTTTAATAGCGGAGAAAGAGAGGCCACTATTAAGCAGCTCCGCAAGGTAGTCCAGTATATAAGATATGGAAGGTTGTGAGGTACTGTCCCTATGGTTTGGCTCAAGCAGCAGATTATTTTCCATTTTCCTGCATAGGATTTTCTGGTGCTGGGACTTCTGGCCTTTGTGATGATGTCTAGGACTTGTTTGCTTAACAGGGGCCCTTTATTTGCCTTTAGCGTATAAGCTATGCTGACAGTTTGAGAGTCTGCAGGTCTGGGTGCAGCACCCCCCCCCCCCCCTCGAGTTAAGTGGTCTGAGATCAGGGGAAGCTGCCTGGGAGGCTGTAAGGTCAGGCTGCGCAGTAAGGGGTACCAATGTTGTCTGGACCAATCTGAAGCAATGAGGATGGCCTTTGGCCTCTCCTCTCTTATTCTGATCAGAACCTTGGGGATAAGAGGCAGAGGAGGGAATGAGTACACAAAGGGTGTTCCAGGTGAAGGTCAAATCATCCACCTTCCAGGCTAGGTAGTGATACTCCCTGGTACAGAATTTTTTCAGCTGATGGTTGGGATGCGAAGCAGAGAGCCACCTCCTCAGTCCCCTATGCCAGAGTGATTTGCAAAATATTTTTCTGTGCAGCTGCCATTTGTGGGGTCCAGGTTTCTGCTTAAGTGGTCTGCCAGGGTGTTGATGATCCTTGGTAGGTATTGTGCTATCAGATGTAGTCCCATGAAGAGGCAGTCAGCCAGAGGATCATGGCTAGCCTGCAGAGAGGGTAAGATTGTGTCCCTCCCTGTCTGTTGATGTACCACATTACTGTGGTGTTATCTGTTTTGATAAGGAGAACCCCTGGCTTGAGATAGGGTTTGAAGAATGTCAAAGCCTTTTGTACTGCCATTATTTCCTTCTGGTTGATGTGTAAGGGAAGGTGCTCAGCATCCCAAAAACCATGGGTTCACCTGCCTTCTAGGTGAGCGCCCCGTTAATGGTTCGCCCAGTTGGGTGAAGGGAAGACCCTGGTTCTGGGCACAGGCCCCTGCCCACCAGAAAAACTCGGCCCTTATACAAGGGATCAGAGATAGAGAGGTCTCTAGAGGCTGAATGCACTTACACCAAAGGTTCTTTAGGTACCACTTGAAGTTTTCTCATGTGAAGCCTGGCCATAGGAATTAAAAGGCTGCAAGATCCCACGTACCCCAAGGCTTGCAGGAACTTCCTCGCAGTGAGGTGACTTTTGGATCCCAGCTGTGTAAAATAGAGTGGCAGGAAGCTCAGTTTCTCTGAGGATAGGAAGGACATTTGTATCCAGCAGAGCTCCCAAGAAAATGATCTCCCTGGAGGGTGTTTGCTTTGATTTCTTCTTGTTGATGGTTTACTCTAAGGAGGTTAGGAGGATTTTGACAAAGAGGAGGGCCTTGAGCTTTTCTTTGCACACTGCCTGAATGAGGTAGTAGTCCAGGTGACGGTAAATTTGTATATTTTTCTGTCTACAACAGGCTATGGCTGGGGCTAAGCATTTGAATACCCTGGGAGCAATAGATAAGCCAAAAGACAGCGCAGAGAACTGAAAGTGTTGTAAGCCTGCTCTGAAGCAAAGGAATCCCCTGCAGGATTCCCTTAAGGGGATGTGGAGGTAAGGATATTTTAGATCTAGGGTAACTAAACCAAGCATTTTTTGTCAGCATAGGCAGCGGCTGCTGCAAAGTTAGCATTTTGAATTTGGGGACCACCAGGAAGGTGTTCAGAATGGAAAGATCCAGGACGGGGCGCCAAGTGCCCTCAAACAAAGAAAACTCTGGAATAAAAGCCTTTGCCTGTTTGATCTGAGTGGACATGTTTCAATGCCTCTGCCAAATGATTTGGAGGTAGGTCTGGGTACCCTCTTGTAATTGGGAGTTCACTGAAGGTGAATTTGTATCCCTGAAAAATTATCTTTAAGACCCATGGGTCCTTTGTTAAAGAAAGCCACTTCTCTTTGCAGAGGGAGAGCCTTCCTCCTAACTTTTGCATAGTGAAAAGAGGGCAGAGGGGGAACATGGAGCCACAGAGTTTTTGCCACACAGGGATGGCTTATAACTCCCAAACTTTGGAGTGGAAGCGGTCCACTGTTTGGTTCTCTGCTGTCCCTGGGATAGGAGTCTTGGTGGTCTGTCCCAGCAGGGCTTACCTTGCCAGTCTGCTAGGTGTAGGAAAGGACCAGAGTTTTGAGGGAAAATTCCTGCTGATCATAAGAGGTAGTGTACCTGAAGAAAATCTTTTACTGTTTGCATAGATTTTGCTTTGTCTTCCATCTTTTTAAGCACCTCTTCGGCTTTTTCTCCAAACAAGTGGTCCTTATCCAATGGTGCATCAAGTAATTTAGATATGACATGTTCAGGAAGAGGTTGTTCCTTCAACCATGCATGTCTCCTAATGACAGATCCTGACACTGCTGCCCTGCTTGAGGCTTCTAGGGCATCATATCCACAGTGTAAAGAGTGTTTAGCCACTTGACAAGTAGAGTGCAGTGAATCTGCTAGCGCTTTCAAATTGGCACAGTCAGGAAAGGTAGAAATCTTTTGTTTTAATAGTTCCAAAGTGTTGTTGATATTTTAACATGTGGAACTGACAGTTGAGTGCTCTGATAGCTAAGGGTGCAGAGGTGTATAATTTTTTTTACCCCATCTGTCCAGAGTTCTGGAGTACTTGTCAGAATGAGTAGGACTATTTGCAGAACTAGCCTTAGTTCCTTTTGGTCCCTGTGTAATAACCACCGGGTTTTCAGCAGGATTTCTGTACAGGCATTTCTGAGAGTCCGGTACTCTGTAGTACTGGTCAGGTTTTCTGGGAGCAGGAGGGAGGGCATAAGGAGTTAAGCTGGATTCATGGAAGACATCAACCACCTCTAAGATAGGAGGGATGGCCAAGGATCTGTGCTGGGGCAGACTTAGAAACTCTCAATCGTTTCTTAGACTGAAGGAAGTCCTGACATTCCCAGTGGAAATGTTCCCTGAGGGTGAGAAAGGTTTCCCCAAAGGAAAGATCTTCTGGTGGGGAGGCAGAAGGAATGGATTCCTCTGCATCTGAATCCTCATAAGCAGTAAGAGGTTGTTTCTCTTCAAAATCCGAATAATCAGACTCCTCAGAATCCTGTTCTGTCAGTATTTCAGGGGAAGGGTCTCTCTTCCTTTTAGAAGGTGCAGCCTGACTACCCCTGTTACGGGTGATAAGATCCTCCGCCATTTAAAGTATTTGAGCTTGGGGTGGTGGAGGAGGGGTGAAATGGTGGCTGGAGGATTTTCTTAGGAGTGGCCTCACCTCTAGGCCTAAGAGTATCCATCGGTCTGAGAGAAACGGTAGTCAGAGGAAAAGACGTTGGATTTACTCTAGATTTGGTAGTGTGAAAGACCTCCTCGGAAGCTGGGGCCTGCATCGCTGCTCTGGACCCAACAGAGGTAGAGACAGCCAAAGGCTCGGAAGATAAAGATTTCTGCAGCATACTGGACGCCAAAAGGGTCTCAGTAAAGGCCTGCGAAAGTATCTAATTGGGCATAAGGGGCTGCGAAGGCACCTCACTGAATTCTGGAGAACTGATGACCTGCTTAGTGGTGGAGTTGGAAGGCTTGGCCTTGTCTGGTCTATCTTTATCCTTATGGTTTTTCGTGAAGTCTACGGATTGTTGGCTGACTGATGCCATTTCGGAAAACGAAGATAGAAGACGAAAATACTTGGCTACAAAATGAGCGCTACGACGAATGGTTCTCACATTAAAGAGGGCACAGAACCAGCAACGGGGGATGTTGTAGTCTGGGCCTAAACAAGTGAAGCAGTAAGAATGGAAGTCTCTGTGTGGTATTTGCGTTACACAGGTGAGACAATTGTTAAATTTTTCAGACATCGGTTAGTGCAAGAAAAAAGGATCCCCAATGAGGTACTTGGCTTTAGACGTCTTCAGCTGTAATTCGAACTCAGGTAGCACCCGACCGGCACACTTGCGAACTGCTTCTGCTACTGGCTCCACGCGACTGATGTAATGACATCGGCTGCCTTACTTTATAGCACTGACAACTTGACGTCAGCCAACAAGCGACAGCAGCCGAAGCAGAAAAACACTGACTCTGGTATTCGGGCCGGCAGAGGGCTACCACAGCAGGGATAACCCACCCATGATGACTGCAACAGTGAAAAGTACAGTTTTGTACCTACCATAAATGTAGATGTTCGAGTGTTCACCCTGCTGCAGTCATCACACTTGGGTTACCCTGTCGTCAGGCGGTCCTGCAGTCGGCCGGAATTCCAAAGTCTTGGTCCGGCGTAGGTTGCCTCTTCCCTGACGTCAGTGCGCCAGGGGTATATATAATGCAACCGAAGCCATTTTCTTCAGTTTTTCTTGCCCCAGATGTCAGGTGCCCCCAAAAAGGTGGTCAGAAATTAGTACCAAATGGGGTAACCTCTGCACAAACACAAAATCCCTTCAGCTATAAGCAAATACATCAGTAAGGTATTGAAGAGATTTAGCCAGTAGATCAGAGGGGATGGAGGGAGGGTAACCTGGACTGCAGCAGGGTGAACACTAACATCTACATTTATGGTAGGTACAAAACTGTGCTATGTTCATCGTGTTACCCTGCTGCAGTCATCACACTTGGGTTGAATCCCAAAGCTAAGGAAGGGGGGAGGTATCATAGAGGGTTAGTGGAGGCTATAAGGCCCTGCAGAACTGCAGTGGCGAAGCCCGCCCTGGTCTTAGAGTAAAGAGGTAAGTGATGGTGTTTGGTAAAGGTGTGTACTGAACTCCAAGTTGCAGCTTCTAAAATCTCCTTGGTTGGAACCCCCCTGAGAAAGGCTGTAGACGTAGCTGTTGCCCTGGTAGAGTGGGACCCAATGGTAGCAGGGACTGGTTTCCCATGATGGGTATAGCAGAATCGTATGCAATGACCTATCCATTTAGAAATGGTTTGTTTTGATATAGCCTTCCCTTGAGAAGCTGCAGCATAGGATACAAAGAGCTGGTCAGATTTTCTGAAAGCCTTAGTTTTGTCCAAGTAGTAACGAAGTTGCCTGTGAATGTCCAAGGAATGCAGGAGTCTCTCACCTTTGTTCTGTGGATTTGGGAAGAAGGTGGGAAAAGTGGATGGTTTGATTTAAAGCCACACTGGAAACCACCTTGGGCATAAAGGAAGGATTAGTTCGTAGAGAAACTCTGTCTTGATGAAAAATGAGGAAAGGTTTCACTGCCATTAGTGCCTGCAGCTCTGAGACTCTTCTAGCTGAAGTTATTGCTAGCAGCAGGGCAGGCTTCCATGATAGGAACTGAAGATCTGCAGAGAAAGCTGGTTCAAAGTGAGGTAGTTAGTTTTTCCAGAACAAAATTGAGGTCCCACATTGGTGTAGGAGCTCTCCTGGGTGGTCTAATGTTTTTTGCCCCTCTGAGGACCTGCCTTAGAAGAGGATGTGAAAATAAAGGTGGATCCATGTTGTAGTGAGCTGAAATAGCTGAAGCATGGATTTTAATGGAGGAAAAAGAAAGCCCTTTGTGTAACATCTCAGCTAAATACTGTATAATGTGAGACATGTGAGGCTGAATTGTGTCTTGGCCTTTAGCTTGGTTCCAGGCACAAAACCTTTTCCATTTGTCCGAATAAGCCTTCCTGGTGCTTGGCCTCCTGGCTTCCAGAATATCATCCAGAACTGCTTGGGAAAGAGGAGCTGGTTGGATGTTTAGTAGATTTGCCATGCAGCCAGATTTAAAGTTTTGAACTGGCTGTGTAGAATCCGATTGTTTTGTTGTGTGAGCAAATGGGGGGTTTGAGGCAATATCCATGGTGGGCTGTGGGCCATATTTCTCAATAGCCGGTACCAGTGCTGGCGGGGCCAGTCTGGGGCTATGAGAATCAGTCATGGCCTCTCCTTTTTGACTTTCAGAAGAACCTTTGTGAGGAGAGGCAATGGAGGGAAGGCATATACTGTCAGGTTTTTCCAACTGAAAGAGAGTGCGTCCACTTTCCAAGCTTGATGGTGAAATGTCCTTGTACAAAATTTTGTTAGTGGATAGTTTTGAGGACTGGCAAACAGGTCTATGTCTGGAAGGCCCCATTTTTGAGTTATTGCAAATATTTGTGGATCTAGTTTCCACTCGTGGGGAACCTTAATGTTTCTGCTGAGGTAGTCTGCCAACATGTTCTTCTGTCCTGGCAGTAATTGAGCTTGTAACTGAACTTGGTAAGCCAGAGCTGTGTTCCATAAGATCATTGCTTGCCTGCATAGAGGGTAGGAATGTGTACCCCCCCTTGCTTGTTTATGTACCATACTACTGTGGTGTTGTCCGTCTATATTGCAAGTTGTCCTGGATGTAATAGATCCTTGAAGGCTGTCAGAGCTTTCTGTACAGCTAGCATCTCTTTTTGATTTATGTGCAGATTTCTTTGATCTGCAGTCCATAGGCCTTGAACGCATTGCCCTGCCATGTGCGACCCCCCAGGCGTAATCTGAAGCATCTGTTGTGATAGTTTGCCTGGCTGGGTGAAAGGTGAAAGGCTGACCCTTGTTGAGGTGACATGCCTGTGACCACCATAGAAATTCCTGTTGTAGGCAGGGAATGAGAGATATCATTGTGTCCACGCTGTGGCTGTGTTGAGACCATACGCTTTTTAGGTACCACTGTAATTTCCTCATATGCAGCTTTGCAAATGGTATTATTAGTATGCAAGATGCCATGAAGCCCAAGGCCTGCAGTATTTTTTTTGCAGTTAATTGGGTCTTTGTTGCCATTGTCTTGAAATATTGAGTCAGTTGTAGTTGCTTGTCTGGCGTAAGATAAGCCTTCTGGGCTGTTGTATTCAAGCTGGCACCCAGGAATATAATTTTTTGTGAGGGTACTAGTTTTGACTTCTTTTCATTTGCTGTGTACCCCAGGCAGTTTAGTAGATGCTTTACAAAGGCCAGATGATGTAAGAGAATGTCTTTGCTTTCTGCTTGGATGAGGCAGTCATCCAGGTATGGATATATTTGAATTCCTCTTTGTCTGCAGTATGCAATTACTGGTGCCAGGCATTTTGTGAAGACTCTGGGCGCAATAGATAAGCCAAAGGGCAGTGCAGAGAATTGGTAATGGGTTGAACCTGCAATGAAACGGAGGTATCTTCTGCAACTTTGTCTGATAGGGACATGCAGGTATGCCTCCTTGAGGTCCAACGTTACTAGCCATGCTTCCTTGCCCAACATGGGAAGTAGCTGCTGTAGTGTTAGCATCTTGAATTTGGGTACTTGTAAGTAAGTGTTTACAATTGAAAGGTCCAGAATTGGTCTCCAGGCATTGTCCTTTCTGGGCACTAGAAAGAGTCTTTAGTAAAATCCTTGGCCTTGCTCTCAAGTAGGTACCAGTTCATAGGTTAGTACTAGGCTAACTGCCCTTATGGGCCATTTTTAAGCCTAGCCAATTACCTCATGTCAGAATCAAACCCTGCACCTTGCGTTTCTAAGGTAAGCACATTAACCATTACACCAACCTCCCACCCCTCTCATGTCCATGAGAGCTGTAATTTGCTTCTGTGCCTCTGCCCATTGATTTTGTGGCAGGTTTGGCATTCCTCTTTTCATTGGCAAGGTGTGAAAGTGGAATTTGTATCCTCGTAAAATTATGTCTAGGACCCATTTGTCCTTTGTGACAATGTGCCAGCTGTCTGCAAAAAGTGCTAGTTTCCCCCCCAAGGGGGCTGCCAAGAGACTGTTGCTTGGCCAGATGAGGTGCAAGTCATTGAATTTGCCTTCTGGTGGATCGAGACCTGTCTTCTCCTCCCTTCTGTGTTGTAGTGCCCCATTGGCGAGGTTTATACTGGGGCTTGTGGTTGTCCTCTGCCCCTTGGGCGTCTGTATTTACCCCTCTGTGGTCTGTCAGTAGCTGGAAAGGACCAATTTTTTGTTGGTCAGTTTCTGCTGAAGCGAGGGGGTTGTACCTGTAGGAAATCTTTGACTGTCTGCATAGATTTTGCCTTATCCTCCATTTTCTTTAAAACTTCTTCTGCTTTAACTCCAAAAAGAACATCCTGCTGTAAGGGAGCATCTAGTAGTTTTGCTTTAACCTGATCAGGCAGTTTGTTCCTTTAACCAAGCATGCCTACGTATAACAGACCCAGTGACAGCTGCTCTGCAGGAGGCCTCCAGAGAATCAAACCCACATTGTAAGGTATGTTTGCCCACCTGCTCAGTGGCGTGCAACAGATCCTGTACTTCTTTCAATTCAGATTGTTGAGGGAGAGTGGTTATTCTTTGCTTTAACTGAGAGATTAGGAATTGCTGATACTTAAGGATGTGAAATTGGCAAGTCAGTGCCCTCATAGCTAGTGTGGCAGAGGTGTAAACCTTTTTCCCCCACCTGTCTAGTGCTCTGGAATCCCTCTCAGAAGGAACTGGGTTTTTAGCCATAGAAGCCTTAGCCCCCTTGGGACCCTGGGAGATAGTCTCTGGATCAGCTACAGGGCTTTTGTAAAGAAACTTGTGGGAATCAGGCACTCTATAGTATCTGTCAGGCTTAGCCGGAGCAGGAGGAAGAGAGTCTGGGTTCAAACTGGATTCTAAGTAAACATCATCCACAATGTCCAAAACTGGTGGAATGGCAAGTGGTCTGTGTTGGGGGAGTAAAAGAAACTCTCTGAGCCTTTTCTTTGAGTCAGAGTAGTCCTGACCTTCCCAGAGAAAATGCTACCTCATAGTGTGTAAAGTTACCCCAAAGGAGTAGTCTTCAGGAGGAGAAGCTGAGGGAACAGAGTCCTCAGCATCAGAATCTTCATAAGGAGAAAAGGAGTAATCTTGGTCCTCACAGGAGTCTGAAGAAATGGACACTTGTTCAGAGGATGCATAATCTTCCTCTTGTCTAGGCCTTTTGTCAGGAGGGGGCTGGGAACCCCTGATTAAAGAAATCAAATCTTCATCCATTTTGAGCATCTGTTTCTTAGGCATGGGGCCTTGAACAGGAGACTGAAGTGCAGTCCTTTTAGATTTAGTAGGAGTCTTAGTCTTAGAAAACGTTTTAATGGTGAGGGTCGTCGGTCTGAAAACGCCTTCAGAAACTGATGGCGTTTCTGCAGCACCGACGTCCTTTGTAGCAAAGTCGTCGGAAGGGCCTGAACTAAATGGCTGAGTCGGCCTGGGGCATTCCGTCAAAAATTCCGTAGCGGTCTCGGGATCCAGATCTGCGGTAGTCAGGGGCTGCGTTGAAGCCTCACTGAGGACCGGAGACCGGTTCAGCCGAGGCCTCGGAATCTGGCTTAGGACTGGGCTGTCTGTCCTTATACTTGGGTTTTTTGTGCATGCCGGTAGTCGGTTGCTCCGACGGCATGGTGTAGTTAAATTTTCTACCGAAGTAGTGTCGTGCGAAATAAAAGCATCTTTTAATAGTACGCTCGTTAAACCTAGCACAAAACTGACAAGTAGTGACGTCGTGGTCTGGGCCTAGGCAAGGTATGCAATAAGAATGAAAATCCTTATAAGGTACTTGCTTCCCACAAGAAATAAAATGGTTAACTTTTTCTGACATCAGACTGAGGCAAGAAAAGTTTCCCTAATGGGGTACTTAGCTTTATAGAAGACTTTGGTCTGAAATTCGAATTCGAAAATCTCAGGAGTCGGCCGACCGGAACTTGAGAACTGCTTCTGCTTTGGGCACCGCGCGGCAAGAAAGACTGAAGAAAATGGCGTCTGTTGCATTATATATACCCCTGGCGCACTGACATCAGGGAAGAGGCAACAGCAACCGACGCCGGACCAAGACTTTGGAATTCCGGCCAACTGCGGGACCGCCTGACGACAGGATAACCCAAGTGTGATGACTGCAGCAGGGTAACACGATGAACATCATGAACATTAGCGCCCTCATCTCCCTTACATCGATGCGTTCCTTCAGCGGCGAGGAAGACTAGACCCATTGTGCTTTCAAGTGCCCGAAGGTTGCTCCCCAGCCTACATCTGAGGAGTCTGTGAAGAAATTTTGATGTGTAGCAAAAGGGTGTAAGGGGAGTCTTGGGTTGAGAGACACCATGTATCCACCACTGAACTTCTTTCTTCAGACAGGGGATAAGAGGAATGGAGAATTCTAAGGGGTGCTGGTGTTGCACTCAAACTGACTTTAGATACCACTGCCATTTTCTCAAGTGGAGTTTGGCAAAGGGGAGTACAGAATGGTGAATGCCATGAGGCCCAAGGTAATGAGGAACTCTGTCTGTAATATGGTGAACCAGCAGACTTCTGAAGCAAAAAGTGAGGTCTTGTATCTTTTGTGGGGGTAGAGAGAGACCTTCATAAGATATGTTTGCATCCTGCACCCCAGGAAAATCTGATCCTGTGAAGGGGCGAGAACCATTTTCTTTAAGTTTATATTGAACCCAAGACTTTGTAGAAGATTCAGCTCTTCTGTGGTTGTAGCAAGACAGAGGGTATGCCCTGAAGTCTGCAGAATGCAATCACAGCAGCTAAGCATTTCTTGAAGACCCTTGGTGCAGAATGAAGTACAAAGGGCAAGGCACAGAACTGAAGATGACATGATGAGACAAAGAAGTGTAAAAACTTCCTGCAGCTAGGATGGACTGGGATGTCCAGATATGTACCTTTGATACCCAGGGTAATCATGAAGGCTTGACGCAGAAATGGAAAAAAAATCTGGAGGGCCAGCATGCAAAAAGTGGGCACCCTTAGGGCACCAGGAACAACCTTGAATAAAATCCTCTTCCTATTTGGTTTCTGGGAACACACTAGATGTTACCTTGATTCATTAATTCTAACAAAACCTCTGGGAAAAAAAGTAGCTTTTCCGGGGGAGATTGAGAGATGCCCCTAAAGGAGGGTAGGTGATCCCACACCATAAAGTACCTTTTTTTAGATAAATGGAGAGGGTGCTGGAATCTTGGGTTATGTTTTCCCATGCTGGGAGGGACAGGGGAAGGTGCTGGGAAAGTGGGATGTGTGTGTGTGTATGGGGGGTGCGATGACAGTCACAGAATGAGACAAGTTTGCCTAGAAAGGGATGCTTTAATGGTAGAGTTGCCAGTGGGGCCCTAGGCTGTTGTGGTCTTGTCACTCATTTTTGTTGTGGGTGACGTGAATGCCTACGCACAAACAGGTTTTGCAGGATAATTTCTTTGGAACTGGAGTACAGTGGAAACACAAATGTGTTAATTCTTGCAATTCCTTATCCATTTTCTGCAATGATTTGAATAAGTTAGTAGCAGCAGGGCCAAACAACGCAGAGTTGTCTAAAGCAGCATCCATTAGTTTGGCATTTATATCATCAGGCAAGGGCTGGAGTCTTAGCAAAGGGAATATTCTTAATAATGATCCAGAGGCAGATGCTCTGGCAAAAGCCTCTCCAGCATCACAGCTGCATTTTATGGAGTAGCATGATAATTGAGAAGATACACCAAGCAAGGAAGTAGCCAAAGTTTTATTTTCGGAGTCAGGAAAGTCTGGAATTACCTGAGAAAGTTGGGACATATGCTCTAACGCGAATTTGGTCATGTGCATTTGGTAATTTATGGTCCTAAATGCTATAGTGGAAAAAGTGTACATCTTTTTGCCTAGTCTATCCAAGGTCCTGCTATCCTTAATCTAATAGGAGGAGGGCAATCGAGGGCAGTAAAATCTGGATGGCTTGTCAGATGCCACAGAAATAACATAAGGTTCCACATAAGGACATCTGAAGAGGAATTTGCAGTCCTCTGAGATCTTACAAAACCTGTCTGGCTTCTTGGGGGCAGGTGGCGGAAATTTGGTGCCTGTGAAGCTGAGGCAAAAGCACTGAGAAAGGCAGGCAAGACAGGAGGAACAGCAGATGGTCCAAGTGATTCCACCTGTATTAGCTCATAGTATCTTTTTTTGTACTTAAGATACTTGGGTGCCATTGCATTTAAAATGGTCTCTCATTTTAGCTAGAATTTCTTCAAAGGAAAAGTCTTCCATAGGTGAAACTGTCTCATTGGATTCCTCTTCTGGGGAGGTATAATCCAGTGGGGAAAGGATCAGAGAAGAGTAGGCCATAGATTCCTCCCATGAAGATGCCTCTTGCTCTGAAGAATCCTCCTCCCTAGTCCTTTTAAGTGGAGAGAGTACTGGGAGAAGGAGATATAAAAACTGGAAGTGGTTTAAGGAACATAAGAGCACTGAAAAAGCCCTGAATGAATTGGTGCCAATCTCCAACAGGTTCTTTTGTTGGAGACAAATGTTTGGTTTTCGTTTGTTTTTCCTTTTTTTTTTTAATATATATGAAAGTCCGTCATACATAGGAGTAGGAAGCCCCAAAGTAGGCCTACATACTCTAAGCAATTACCCTTTCCTAACAAG